>NC_079229.1:34174651-34347914 GCF_029633865.1 Lampris incognitus
GCTGCGTCAGACTTGTTAATTCATAAAATAAGACTTTGATTTATAAAAAAGCAGCATCCCTTTCAGGCTCAAATCGAAGTGCTTTTTAGCAAATATTAAAAAAAAAATCTCTTTCTCATCTGTCATTGGTCGCAGAAACCCGTGGACTAACTGGCAGCTAGTATATAGACCACTTCAAAAGCACTTCAGGTCACCATCTGAGTTATACACTGTAAACAAATAAAAAAACTTTTTAAAAAATATGCAGTTTAGGAGAAATTCTGGTAAGTATTGCAGTTTGCATGGAGGCAAAAGGACACAGAAGAAACAGGCAGAGAGGCAGGTTTGAGAAATGTACTGCAAGTCGCATACCCAATAGGGAATGGGTCCATTTCCTGTTCTTTTACTCAGATTTCATTAATTCGTTCATTCATTCTCTTAAGAAAATATAGCTGAGAGTCTCATTCAGTCTTCCATCTGGGACTCGCTCTCATTCAATTCAAATAAACAGTTCATTCAGCACTAAAACGTTAATGCCTGGACAGAAATCGACTGAGCAAGATTGAAAGTGAGGCCCGTCCCCACAAAAATGATATAAATATGAAATCTCAGCCTGGACAACAGAAGGGTGAAAGGTGGAGGAGATGGGGGAGGGTTAGAAGGGCTTGTTTGTTGGGAGGAGATCTGGAGTTTCTCCTCTACCTGCAGCTTCTCAGTTTAGTAGCTCCAGGTAGGTAATTGGCACCTTGCCCTTCTGGTTGCCCCGCTCACCCATCAGCCAGTCTGAGTCCATGCCCGGCACGCTGCTGACGGTGATCACCTGGAAGTAAATGGAGGGTAACAACAGTGACGTTAGACAGAGTAGAAGCCACCTGCTCTGGCACCTTAACAAGGTCTGCTTTGAGGGAAAATTGGACTTTCAACCTTATCGCGGTCTATCTGCACCACGGAAAGTACATGAGTAACACCTGCATCCCCATCGTTTCTGCACCTCTGGCGCAGCAGCGGAGCGGAGTTTTTTCTGTCCACTAAAGGCGTAACCTGGTGTCGGTTGGCGGACAGAGAAACAAGCAGGCAGCCAAGCAGGGTTTCCGTTCGAAAACACTTCCTGGTTCTCTTTGCTAAGCTATGCTTCCAGGGCTAGAAATGACAGTCGGCACTAGTGCAGAGGATTTTTTTTTGGACAATGTGACTTTAGCTAGCGTGCCGCCGTGCATTCTGGTATGTGCAGGCACAGTGGGAAAGACTCTGTGAGCAGGACAACACCGATTTCTCTGTCAATATAGCACACACTGCTTCAACCCTGCTTTATTGCTTCGATCCACTACATTACTCATCAGCACTGTTAGACATACCCAAAACCATCGGCCAAATTTTCCTTCAAACTTTCCCTGGTGGACAATGAGGACCCTACATGGTTTCACTGAACTCCAGCATTTCCGCAGTTAACCTAACAGCAGCAGTCAAGCTTTCATCAAAACATCAATAATTTTTAACAGTTATGAGCTTACAAGACTGAGTGAACCGCAAGAAACTGTCATTTATAATTAATTATAATAGCATCTAGCTACAGCCATCAGCTGTATGACAAAGTAGAGTTTCTATTAAAATATTATGCTAATTTCCTTTAATGTTTATGTTGTGAAAATGTGATAATTGGTCAATAAATTCAGCTGAATGTGGGTCTTGCGTTGCGGAAGCACTGCTTTGGTTGTTCTGATGTTTAATAACATCTCCCAGAGCTCGTCTGAATTCAGTCAAGAGCTCATTAACTTGGTAGCAATTAAAGAGACGTTGAGTTTAGATTTTATACATGTTTAAGAATAAAAAAATACCCACTCCATGTTGGGTAATGTTGCATTTATCAAGCCACCAACGGCTAACTGCAGCAGAGTGTTGGAGTAACCGTCAACATCACCTTTCAAGTTTCTTGTCTTTTTGTGAGGACAACTGAAACTTATGCAAATGAAAGATTGGTGCGACACAACCAATTAACAAAGTGATTAATAAATCTTAAAGTTTAGCAGTGTTGCATTCCCACAAGATTGTCAGGGACAAGTTGAGCAACAGCCCGTATCATTTGAGTCACATTAGAATATTGTTTGACTCTAAACTACACCATTAAACTTGTGTTTGTTGTTCATTAGTCTGTCCACAGGGGTCCACGTGGTATTTGGTTCTGTCATGGCTTTTTATTCCTTGGCTGATTAATTGCTTCTACTGAGCTGGAAATGTCCCAATTTATCCCATGGCGAGGAAGCGTGACTTGACAACAACCTTCGTCTCGCATTATACATGGAGATATCACATATCAATCAAGGCTGGTAACAAATAATATACTTTTTAAAAGGTAATGTTTTGGTAACTATGTGTTGTCAAAAACATCCAACACATTCATTACGTGTCGTACTATAGCAGCAGCTCGCCTCAGGTCTTCATACCGCAGCAATCTATAGACTCCATTCCTGCGACCCCCAAATAATTTCCCAGTGCTCTGGGGCTCCCCTAAACCACTACTACTAGGAACTCGGGAACAGGAACACTTTATTTGTCGTTTCACTTCATGTACTTGCGCACATGAAGTGAAACAAATTGCTGTTTCCCCCAGCCCACAGCAGCACACCATACAGACAAAAAGACATTGGAGAACTACAAGAACACACATATTCAAACTAACACGTGTACCCAAAAAAAAAAAAAAGTTGACGAAGCAGATCAAGCCCTCCCAGCCAATCCAGCGCCAGCTCTCCCAGCCAGACATCCTTGACACATCTCCCCGCACTCCACACGACATCAAAAACACCAGACAACGGCAGGTGAGGCCGCCGCCAGACCGCCCTCAGTGTTATCGGAACTGCCGGTCTGCATGGGCTCGCAGTTTGCTTAGCCTGCCCCACTTCCACGTCCTGTCAGACCGCCCTCGGTGTTACCTCCTCGGGTGCAGCTCCGGGCAAGGCCGCGGTCCCTGGGCCCACAGCATGGCAGACCAAGCTCTCACAGCCGACCCAGCGCCAGCTCTTCCAGCCAACAAACGTAGACAAAAATTTAGACGCAGACGTGGACAAAGACACTGTATCGACAGTACTGGGTGAGGCCGCTGCAAATGTGAATTTGCATCGCCATCTTCCCACACCGGTACTAGGTGAGGCCGCTGCGAACGTGAATTTGCACCGCCATCTTCCCACACCGGAAGCGGAAAATCTAGTACTACTACTAGTATTACCACAACTTTCGGCTGCTCCCGCTAGGGGTCGCCACAGTAGATCATCTGTTTCCATCTCTTTCTGTCCTCTGCATCTTCTTCTGTCATGCCAGCCACCAGCATGTATAAACCTCCTCTTTGGTCCTCCTCTTCTCCTCTTCCCTGGCAGCTCCATATTCAGCATCCTTCTCCCAACATACCCAGCATCTCTCCTCCACACATGTCCAAGCCATCTCAGTCTTGCCTCTCTTGCTTTGTCTCCAAACCGTCCAACCTGAGCTGTCCCTCTAATATACTCGTTCCTAATCCTGTCCTTCTTCATCACTCCCAATGAAAATCTTACCATCTTCACCTCTGCCACCTCCAGCTCCGCCTCCTGTCTTTTCATCAGTACCACTGTCTCCAAACCATATAACATAGCTGGTCTCACCCAACATCTTGTAAACCTTCCCTTTAACTCTTGCTGGTACCTTCTGTCACACATCACTCCTGACACTCTTCTCCACCCACTCCACCCTGCCTGCACTCTCTTCTTCACCTCTCTCCTGCACTCCCCGTTACTTTGGACAGCTGACCCCAAGTATTTAAACTCATACGCCTTCACCACCTCTACTCCTTGCATCCTCATTATTCTACTGTCCTCCCTCTCGTTCACGCATAGGTATTCCATCTTGCTCCTACTGACTTTCATTCTCCTCTCTCCAGTGCATACCTCCACCTCTCCAGGTTCTCCCCAACCTGCACCCTACTCTCGCAACAAATCACAAAGCGATCCACAAACATCATAGTCCACGGAAACTCCTGCCTGACCTCGTCCGTCAACCTGTCCATCACCATTGTAAACAAGAAAGGGCTCAGAGCCGATCCTTGATGTAATCTCACCTCCACCGTGAACCCATCCGTCATTCCTACCACACACCTCACCACTGTCACACTTCCCTCATACATATCCTGCACCACTCCTACATACTTCTCTACCACTGCTGACTTCCTCATACAATACCACACCTCTCTCGGCACCCTGTCATATGCTTTCTCTAAATCTACAAAGACACAACATAATTCCTTCTAGCCTTCTCTATACTTCTCCATCAACATTCTCAAAGCAAACATCACACCTGTAGAATAATGGCGTCTCCTAAACTAAGAGTCTGAATAAATAAAGAGGATAAATAGCTTTTATTCTCGAGTTTTCAAGTAGGTGTAAAATTCAAGGATGTCTAGTTTTATTTTTCACTATGAGCCAAAATGTCACTTTAAGAGGTTTGATAAAGACGAGCCCTGCTCTGTGAGTCAAATCAACTTATAGGTATAGTGTGGACATGCCAAGTTAACTGAATTTGCATTTCTTAGAGATCAAAGAAGAGCAATCTCAGATTATTTATCCCCCCCCCCCCACAAGATTTAAGTCCACTGTATTGACGATGCAAACATAAAATAAGAGCTTCTGACCTACAACAGTTTCTGTTATTTAAGAGAGATATAGATAGATAGATAGATAGATAGATAGATAGATAGATAGATAGATAGATAGATAGATAGATAGAGAGAGCAAGAGAGAGAGAGAGAGAGAGAGAGAGAGAGAGAGAGAGAGAGAGAGAGTGCCAGACCTCATCAGCCAATAGGGAGAGCTCACTGCTGCCGGCAGCGTCATAGTCGTAGAGGACGCGAGCCTTCCGACTGCCGCTAGAGCTCCGCAGTTCACTGAAGCCACCCGATGCGCCGGGCCCACTGCGTCCCAGAGACGGGCTGGGCAGGGAGGCTGACACGGGGATGGTGGGGACCGAGATACTGGCCCCGCCTGATGCCGTTGACTGGTTGTTGTTGGTGAACGAAGCAGGGAAACTGGAGGGAAAATAGAGGAAAATAATATCCCATTGACTGCTGAAACGCTTTTGAGCGACGAACATAACCTCCAGTGTAAAGAAAAAAAAAAAAAGAAGAAAAAAAGGTGGGACTCTGGTGTGTTACCTGCCCAGCTGTTTTTGGAGATCCACCATATACTGGTAACACTGTGCGTAGTACGTAGTCTGAGCCTCCACAAAGTCAACCAGGCAGCGGAGGTGGTGAGCCTGGTGATGTGCAGACACGTGAGGGACGGGGTGTTTGGTGTTGGTATTTGGGTGTGTGTATGTGGTTATGATTAGATCTGCTCTGTGCTGGTGTGAGGAGAGCTACATACGTGAGTGCTGCTGACGCCCTCCAGCAGCAGGCGGGTGATCTCTGCCTGTCTGTCAAACTCACTCTGGGTCATTCGCAGCTCTTGCTCTGCCTGGCCGTGAGGACACAATGACACACACAGACCCACACAAAACAAGACAACTTGACTCAACTGGAATTTGAAGAAAAGAGGCAAAATGTTCAAATAACATGACAAGATGGCAAAGTAAAGGCACCACACATATATCTTTCTCATGTAAATGCCAGTTATAAAGTATGTAGTAGGGCATAGTACTGGATAAGTCTTGTCATGCAATACGCAAAAATGATATGCATGCAAGTGCATGTGTGTGCCACGTGTGCGAGTACAATTGTCACACTGAGGCAACAGCAGGCCAAGCCATAGGGGCAAAGCATAAACACCAGACTTAAGAAGGGCAGCACAACGACTCCTTCAGCTGGGAGGAAAAGGAAGGGGAAGGGATGGCGACATATGAATGGCGAATCAAACATAATGTTCTGGATACAGCGGAACACGGGGAACCTTCCCTTTTCCACGTATTGAGTGACAGGATTCAGAGCGAGGCCTGTTGGAACAAAGGCTTTTCAAACTGAGGAAGATTCAGATAAACACATGGCCTGGAGCTGAGACTGGAGACGACAATGGTTTTACAACACTACACTTTTTGCAGCCAACAATCGAGAGAAGGAGCGACAGACAGATGTACCAACATGTAGTATTACACATGTGTCATGGAGGAGGCAGAAGACAGCTACAGGCTGAGGCTACTGACACCACTAGTAGGGAGCTCTGTGGATTTATATATATATCTGTCTGTGTGTGTGTGTGTGTGTGTTTGTCCACGTTGTGTTCAAACATGGCCCCAACATTCCACTCACCTCTGTCATTTCCTCTGCTCACATCTGCTGGGTTGCGTTTTAAAAACAGTGACACAGTCGTTAGTCGCAGCTGTTGCACACACAGCTATCACAGCACAGCCTCACACTCTGTGTGTGTGTGTGTGTGTGTGTGTGTGTGTGTGTGTGTGTGTGTGTGTGTGTGTGTGTGTGTGTGTGTGTGTGTGTGTCAGAAAAAGTAAGTACAAAGCCTGTGCAGGCTTACAGAAAAAAACCTCAGATACATTGGTGCAGCTGTCGAAAAAGCAGCAATATACTTCGTACCTTCACACAAATCACCATGAAAAGCATTGCTTGTTTACCAGTGCTTGCTGGGGAGTCGTACTACCACGCACGTAAATGCAAGCTTTTGTAGTCTGCCTTGTGACGATGATAATCCTCTGTTTTATCAGCACATGATTGCCATTTGTTTGGCAAGGCTTGCCAAACAAAGACCACAGGGGGAACAAGGCCGGAGTGAAACTGAAACCTGCTCTTTACATACACACAATTTAGATATTGTTCAAACGTATACACACAGCAGCTAACAGTGAGCGAACGTGTCACTTTGGATACGGGTTTTCTAACAACCACCAGCCTACCCGCCAATTTTGCAACGCTACAAGCACGTGAAATAGTCCAGGGTGTCAACCAACTGGAAAATGCTCTGAATAGACGGTGTAAAAATGAACTGCTATCTTTTTTGCTGTTGATTTGTTTGGACCCCCCCCCCTTTTCTCTCCAATTGTACTTGACCAATTACCCCACTCTTCCGAGCCATCCCGGTCTCTGCTCCACCCCCTCTGCCGATCCGGGGAGGGCTGCAGACTACCACACACCTCCTCCCATACATGTGGGGTCACCAGCTGCTTCTTTTCACCCGACAGTGAGGAGTTTCACCAGGGGGACGTAGCATCTGGGAGGATCACGCTATTCCCCCTAGTCCCCCCCCCCCCGAAAAAGCACCCCGACTGACCATAGGAGGCGCTAGTGCAGTGACCAGGACACATACCCACATCCGGCTTCCCATCCACAGACACGGCCAATTGTGTCTGCAGGGACGCCCGACCAAGCCGGGGGTAACACCGGGATTTGAACCGGTGAGCCCCGTGTTGGTAGGCAACGGACTAGACCGCCACGCCACCTGGACGCCACTGAACTGCAATCTTTTACAATGGGATCAAATCAAGTGAGCTCACTACATCACACCTAGTATGGCTCTTAACCACATTACAGCAAAAACATCGTGGACACAGAATTTAAACGCTGATGTCTTGATAATGGTTGCTTAAAGGTCTTGTCGGTAGGTGGACCTCACATTTCATCGATGGCACCAGTTTAGAAATATTCATTCTAAAAGGCCAAGAGTGAAACACTCATTGCACTGCTATGTACCACGGCCATTGAAGATGCAGTCCTGGCACCAACAACTACAGTTAGCTAGAGATAATGTTACATCATTGTTACATTATATCAGACATTATGAATCCATCTAATCACTCCCGCTAACATTCAGTAGTCCACACAGGAACACGGAGGCCTGCGTACAACCCACTCTGATCCCTCCAGTCAAGCCTGTGGGACTGTAAATCTTCTGTTTGATGGCAACAGCTGATACTCTTCAAATAAAATATGAGAGGGGTCGGACATAACGTTACCTGCCAGAGACAACATTCTTTTAGTATATGCAACTTGAAAACTTGACTAAAGCGTTTGACCCACAATCTTTGGGCAGATACGTAGCAGTCTAACCATCGAGCTTTAAGCTGAACCATCCTAACCTGAATCTAATCTGACATCTGACCTGACATCTGACCTGACATCTAACCTGACATCTAACCTGACATCTAATCTGACATCTGACCTGACATCTGACCTGACATCTGACCTGACATCTGACCTGACATCTAACCTGACATCTAACCTGACATCTAATCTGACATCTGACCTGACATCTAACCTGACATCTGACCTGACATCTGACCTGATATCTAACCTGATATCTAACCTGACATCTAACCTGAGTCTAACCTGACATCTGACCTGATATCTGACCTGACATCTGACCTGATATCTAACCTGACATCTAACCTGAGTCTAACCTGACATCTAACCTGAGTCTAACCTGACATCAAACGTGAGTCTAACCTGACATCTAACATGAATCTAACCTGACATCTGACCTGATATCTGACCTGACATCTGACCTGATATCTAACCTGACATCTAACCTGAGTCTAACCTGACATCTAACGTGAGTCTAACCTGACATCTGACCTGACATCTGACCTGACATCTAACCTGACATTTAACCTGATATCTAACCTGACATCTAACCTGACTTCTGACCTGACATCTAACCTGACATCTAACCTGACATCTAACCTGACTTCTGACCTGACATCTAACGTGAGTTTAACCTGACATCTGACATGAGTCTAACCTGACATCTGACCTGACATCTAACCTGACTTCTGACCTGACATCTGACCTGACATCTGACCTGAGTCTAACCTGACATCTGACCTGAGCCTAACCTCAATCTAACCTGACATCTAACCTGACATCTAACCTGACTTCTGACCTGACATCTGACCTGAGTCTAACCTGACATCTGACCTGAGCATAACCTCAATCTAACCTGACATCTAACCTGACATCTAACCTGACTTCTGACCTGACATCTGACCTGAGTCTAACCTGACATCTGACCTGAGTATAACCTCAATCTAACCTGACAACGATATACCGTGCACCGAGTGCATTCTGCATAACACTGTATTACAGATTGGGGGGAAAAAACAGGATTTGTTTCTTTTCTCCAAATGACTATAGTCTCCTAAGAAAGGAAATGCATTGTTGCACCTTGCTATGTGTACTCCAGAATAAAGCAGCATCCACATAGATGCCCAAATATTTATAGGAGGGAACTTGTTAAGTCTGTGTGTTATGGACAGTAACTTTTGATTTTGAGATACTTTATTAATCCCCGTAGGGAAATTCTTTCTCTGCATTGAACCCATCCTAGCTGTGTAGCTAGGAGCAGTGGGCAGTCGCTGTGCAGTGCCCAGGGACCAACTCCAGTTCGTCTTGCCATGCCTCGGTCAGGGGCACAGACAGGAGCATTAACCCTAACATGCATGTCTTTTTGATGGTGGGGGAAACCGGAGCACCCGGAGAAAACCCACCGCAAACCCGGGGAGAACATGCAAACTCCACACAGAGGACAACCTGGGACGACCCCCAAGGTTAGACTACCCTGGGGTTCGAACTCAGGACCTTCTTGTTGTGCAGCGACAGCGCTGACCACTGTGCGCCACCAACTGGTGGAACATACGAGTTTACTGGACTAGTAATTGGAAGGTGGCTGGTTTGATTCTCGGCTCCTCCAGAGAGCACGTTGAAGTGTCCTTGAGCAAGACACTGAACCCCTAACTGCTCCCGATGAACACGTTGGCGCCTTGCATGGCAGCCTCCGCCATCAATGTGTGAATGTGTGGCATCCATTGTAAAGCTCTTTAAGTGGTGGGTAGACTGGAAAAGCGCTCTATAAATGCAGTCCATTTACCACTTTCTTTGGATTAATAATAAGTGGGTTCTTTTCAAACCACTCCACTGTACAATACTGATGAATACTAGGATCACCTTCAGTGCCTAACAAAGACACAAGTGTAGTATCATCTGAAAACTGAAAATGTGTGAAGAGTAGAGGTGAGTGCATACAACCCTGGATTAGTAACAATGAAGCTGAATATGTCTATCTATTTGTAAGAGATGAATGGTACCACTGAATCAGATGAGGATTAACCTCAATTTGAATCATATTTGCCAGTAAAAGCTCTGGCTGAATTGTGTTGAATGCAGATGTAAAATCTAAGAAGATAACCCTAACTAGTTTTAGGCTCATCCAAAACAACAAGACTGAGTGACTAAACTCGTCATTCTGAAGTTTCAGTTTCGACGAGGCCACCGTTAGTCTTTCCTGTTCTCATTTGCTCCTTTACTAAGCCAGGAAGTTTAAATCCCATGTCACCACACTATGAAACCAGTAAGAACAGGCAATGGAATCCTTTTCCATTATTACCTTGCTTTTGGTCGAACTACTTCAACATTATGTAAGAAGTACTTTTGATAACTATAAATGTCTCTCCCCATGTTGCCATATTTGAGTTTCCAGAAGACTACAACCAACATACCTCTAAACAATTAGATATTCTAGCTTTCACTTCCTTACTGGCAAGACTTCATCTTCTTCTCCACACTGGAAGTCACCTAAAGCTTCCCCCAGCAGTCAGAGGCTCACTGGTATCATGTCCTCTCTAGAGCCAGAAGATTAAATACTCAGTGAGAGCTGCGTCTGAGAGGTTCTATAAGGGGCAATCTTTGTTTTTCTGATTTTTTTCCCTTTTCTCCCCAATTGTCAATTGTACCCGTCCAATTACCCCACTCTTCCGAGCCGTTCGGGCTCTGCTCCACCCTCTCTGCTGATCCGGGGAGGGCTGCAGACTACCACGTCTCCTCCGATACATGTGGAGTCACCAGCTGCTTCTTTTCACCTGACAGTGAGGAGTTTCATCAGGGGGACGCAGCTCATGGGAGGATCATGCTATTCCCCCCAGTTCCCCCTCCTCCCCCGAACAGGCGCTCCGACCGACCAGAGGAAGCGCTAGTGCAGCAACAAGGACATACTCTCATCCGGCTTCCCGCCTGCAGACACGGCCAATTGTGTCTGTAGGGACGTCCGCCCAAGCCAGAGGTAACACGGGGATTCGTACCGGTGATCCCCGGGTTGGTAGGCAACGAAATAGACCGCCACGCCACCCGGACGCCCCGTGGCAATCTTTTTTGATGTTCTTCAACTCTCTTCAATCTCTGTCCTGTGAATGAGAGACCCCCCCCCCTTCATTTTCTTTCCTCTTTCTCTGGCTCTTTTGCCAGTTTCAATTAATCAATTAATTAATTAATTCACTTATTTCTAGTTTATGTTGTTTTGTTTTGCGTGTTTGAACTTTGTATAGTATGAAAACACTTAAAAACATGTCTTGTTTTTCTTTTGATCCACTGAGATGCACAGTACTTTGATTATACTATTATGTAACTGTGTTTTAACTGTGATTCTCATGGTAAAACTGACATTGCTTTCTCTTCTCATAAGCCACATTTCCTTATAAAATATACATACATATACACACACACACACATACATATATATATAAAAGAACAAGCAATGGAGAGACTTGATGGAGAGCTGAGGCCTCAGAGGAAACCAAATTATCAGCTGGTGTTTCTGATCCCTTATGGGTTGTCTATCAGAAATACAACTGAAATAACTACCACCCATCCTTGCCTTTGTGTTCAACAAATTGCCAAAAGAAGCAGAGATAGTTTTCACCCCTGGTGGTAATTACCATACCTCATTCAGTCAATTTAGCCATGCCCAGCAGATCTTGTGACTCAGGGACATGATAACAGATGGTAGTGTTGATAAACTGCCCCCCATCTAAAACATTACATAAGAAATATGACAGGAATTGCTTGTTGCTGAATTTGGCCCACAGCCTCCTCTACCAAGTCCAAATAAATCCACATAACAGGACAGACAGTTGAATAAAGTGCTGCTTCAAGAAGAACAGGACAGTGAGGCACAAAAAAGGTAAAGTGAAAAGGAAACTTAAGAAAGCTTCCTATATCAGCTCATGTGACCGAGTCTCATGAGGGCTAAAATGGTTAGCTAGAAATTGTGTAACTTGGTGTGTGTCACTCATGACTTGGGTGACTCCCCGCAGGAGGACAGGGGACAACACCTCGATTACTTTGGTTCTGCTGAGTGAGGAAAAGTGGTTGGTTTGAGAGAACATGGCTCCTTATTCCTTGTTTAGGAATGAAAGAGATGATGACAGTGATGCTGACACATGGGTGGTGTGCAAGCGTGCCGTGTACGTGTATGCACTCACCACAACTCTAGCGTCAGCCATCCTGGCTTTCTTTAGCCTGGTTTTGGCTGCGTCCAGATCCAAACGCTTAACCTGCAACAGCTTCCGTTCTTTCTAGATGGAAAAAAAGGAGACAACAAATTGGGTTGACACTGGGTCTCTGCCGAGCTGGGTAACAGGCCTGCTGGTAAAACCGAACAGACCGCCATGACTCCGCCACGGTGACTGAGTAACTTTGCGTCAAAATTCCAGAGCAAATGGACTCCTTATTTACAGTTCTGTCATTGAATATGCTGCTGTGGTTTAGTTTATAGGAACATGGTGAGTGGATAAGGCTTCAATGCTTACTGGAACCACATGCACATTATCTGTAGAAGCATTTGATGACTGGCTTTATTTAGGCATATCACATTGGTTTTAAACACTGTTGTTCATGTGTTTCAGTAAGAAATATGCTGTTAAAACAGAACCATCCGACTTCAAAGAAACATCAAGCAGTATGAATGACCAATTAACCCCAATATCCGCTGTGCTATTTCAAGCTAACAAATCTTAAGGACAATTAACCTTCACAAATATGAGCAAGAGGACCAGTTATCTAATTAAGAGCCACATCATCAGCCTTACGGACAAGAATGTAGAATAAAGGACCGAGACAAAAGCCAGTCTATTCAGAAGCACTGGTACAGGGAGGGCAGGGAGTCTGCGGCCTTGGTGTAGATCCAAACATTGCGTCAAATAGCTCAGATCCAAACCTCAATGTCATTTCCTGTGGTTGTATGGATGACTGTTTCAGTTCATGCTTTCATGTTAATTTCAGTTAATGTATTTTGCTGATGAAATACAGTAAGGTTCATACAATTTTTGCATTTTTTATCTTTTGAACATGGTTTATCAAAACATTCATGTCTTGACTGAACTGAGGATCTTTTGTCTGGTTTTTTTTTATGTTTTGTGATGGTGGCAGGGTAATGTGTCAACTAAGCTAGAATTGTATATAGCTAAAGATTATACTTTGCCATTGATGACAGCAGGTCTGCAATGCCAAAAATGTAAAACTGTATAACAAGTTCCATATTTTTACAGACCATTAGTACCGTTTCGATAGCTGGGAATGATGGTACTATTTTGTATTATTTTCCATACATTACAAACTTACCTTACCAAGTGTGTATAACTCCTTGTGAATTAGTTCTAGGTGACAGAGCAGGGTCCTGTGAAGAGTAAGACTGAATTTCGAATTAGGAACAGGGGTCCAACTCACCAGGATGGTTTTGAAATCACCCTCTAGAAAGTTCCTCAAAGGTGTAAGGAAGTTGATGGCTGAGCTATGGATGAATTCCCGCTCTGCTCCACCAATCTGCTTCTCCGTCTCACCACATTTTATCAGGGCATTTCCTGCAAAAGTTGACATTCAAAAAGAATAGTTCACTTCTTCTACAACACAGGATGGAGACAATGGGGTATCACCAGAGTCTCATCTGCAGATCCCACCGCAGGTATATATACTTAACCTTGAGACAATGCTGACCTACAGATAAGTAGGCTCTTGGAGAAGGTAGCTAAGTTTCTTTGTCAACTGTGACTTGTGGGGGGCATCCGGGTGGCGTGGCAGTCTATTCCGTTTCGTACCAACACGGGGATCGCCAGTTCAAATCCCTGTGTTACCTCCGGCTTGGTCGGGCGTCCTTACAGACACAATTGGCCGTGTCTGCGGGTGAGAAGGCGGATGTGGCTACGTGTCCTGGTCGCTGCACTAGCGCCTCCTCTGGTCGGTTGGGGCGCCTGTTCGGGGGGGGGGGACTGGGGGGAATAGCATGATCCTCCCACACGCTTCGTCCCCTGGCAAAACTCCTCACTGTCAGGTGAAAAGAAGTGGCTGGCGACATGTATCAGAGGAGGCATGTGGTAGTTTGCAGCCCTCCCTGGATCGGCAGAGAGGGTGGAGCAGAGATAAGCATGGCTCAGAAGAGTGGGGTAATTGGCCAGATACAATTAGGGAGTGAAAAAAAAAATCCACAAAAAACAAACAAACTTTGATGTGGAAACAGACAAAACCAGCATTACCAGCATTTAGCTGAGGGCAAGGATCTACTTCTCTCTTATGTATTACACAGCATGTTCAAGGTCCAACCAAAGGTCACACTCTGGATCCGGTGTGCTCTACTGGTACAACTCCCCTCCATTTGAAGTGCCTGGACCTTGCCGTATCTGACCATCATGCCATCCACCTTGCTGTTCCTGTCCCCTTGCACAGGCAGCACCCAAAACCTGGTCCGTCTCCTTCTCCCACCCTACCCCCTGGTTCAACACCAAAGTCCGCATCATTTTCTGATTCTGATCATGAAGGCAACTGGTCATCGACTGGAGAGGCTCTATAAAAGGTCTGGCCTCACTGTCCACCTCAAGGACTTTAAAGATCATGTGAAGTCCAATAAAGAAGCTATCTCCCAGGCCAAAATGCATTGCTACTCCACTATCATTGGCAACCAGCAAAATCTCCCCAGAATGCCATTCTCCACCATAAACCGACTACTTCGCCCCCTTGATGCCCCCCCCGCCCTTCAGGTGCCCTTGACCTCTGCTCCAAGTTGCTGGACTTCTTCCAGGCCAAAGTGCATTCTATCCACCAGCAGCTTCTGGTACCTGCCACCTCCCCCCCGCATGCACCTCAGTTGCAGGATGTTGCTCCCCCCGCTGTTTGCCTACCTAACTGCTGCCTCTTCTCTTTGTCCCCTGTGGATGCTCCACAAGTTGCGAAGTTGGTCACCATGGCCAAGGCTTCCACCTCTTCCCTGGACCCCATGCCCACCGTCCTGGTCAAGGCATGTTTACCTACCCTGTGCCCCATAATTGTGGACGTTATAAACTCCTCTTTGGAATCTGGCACGGTACCCTCCAGCTTCAAAATGGCTGCAGTCACCCCCATCCTCAAAAAGCCAGGCCTGGACCCAGATGACCTCACTAACTACCAGCTGATTGCCAACCTTCCATTTCGCAGTAAAATCCTGGAAAGAGTAGTTGCTACCCAATTCCATCAGCACACGTCCAACCATAAGCTCTATGAATCCATCCAATCTGACATCAGAGCACACCACAGCATGGAGACTGCCCTTATCAAAATCACCAATGACCTCCTCGTTGCTGCTGATTCTGGCAACATCAGTATTCTCATCCTCCTGGACTTCCTGCAGCCTTCGACACTGTTTCCCACACCATTCTCCTCAACCGCTTATCTGAATACCTAGGCCTCAGTGGTGTAGCTCTCTCCTGGTTCCAGTCATATCTCGCCAACAGGAAACAGTTTATCACCATCAGACTCCAGTCCCACCCTAGCCCCAGTCAACCAATGTGTGCTATAAGGCTCCGTGCTTGGACCCCTCCTCTTTACCATCTACATGCTCCCCCTTGGTCAGATCATCCGCCACAACGGTTTAAGTTTCCATTGCTACGCTTATGACGCGTAGCTTTATCTCAGCACTAGACCATCCTCTCAGCTCCCCCCAAAATCCCTTGCCAACTGCCTCCATCAAATCAAAATCTGGATCTCATCAAATCTACTCAAGCTAAATAGCAATAAGACTTGAGCTCATGTTTGTGGCTTCCAAAGCGCTGCTCCGGAAGGTTGGAGATCTTCTCCTCGACGTGGATGGCTGCTCCATCTGCCCATCCCCAGAAGTCTGCAACCTTGGTGTCATTCTGGACTCCACCCTCTGATTCCAGTCACACATCAAAACCGTCACCAAATATACTTTCTTTCACCTCTAAAAGATCTCCAGACTCTGGCCATTACTGTCAGACTCCGTGGCAGAGACCATCATCCATGCCTTCATCACCTCCCGTCTGGATTATTGCAATGGAATCCTGTCTGGGGTACCTAGCAAAGCCCTAGACAGGCTTCAGTATGTGCAGAATTCAGCTGCCAGGGTGCTCACTTGCACCAAGCCCTGGCAACACATCACTCCCACCCTTGTCCACCTTCACTGGCTCCCGGTCAAATGCCGCATTTCTTACAAAATCCTCCTCCTCACTAATAAATCCCTCAATGCCCTTACCCCTCAGTACCTATCAGATCTTCTCAACCCCTATATTCTGTCCCGGAATCTGCAGTCCGCAGACATGGGCTTGCTTTCCATCCCCCACACCAGCCTGCGGACTTTTGGGGATAGAACCTTTAGTGAGCAGCCCCCACCCTTTGGGACTCTATTCCAGCAGAGATCCGCAATGCTGCTTCTTTGGACAATTTTAAACGACTACTGAAAACCTACCTTTTTACTAAGGCCTATGGTCTGTAGTCTTTTGATCTTTGTTTTAATCTTTGTTTTTTTGTTGTTGTTGTTCTTATCTAATATAAAGCATCCTTGGGTTCCTTGAAAGGCACTATACAAAACTAAGTTGTTGTTGTTACTCACCATAGGCTGTTCCTGGACCAAACTCATTTCCAGAGTCTATCATGGATTCACCCAGCAGTTCATGGTTGTTCATTCGTGTAGGGGCTTTTTTCTCCAGTTTCTCGTATACAAATTCCTCTAGCCGGACATCTGTAAATTGTAAATTGTGAGAGGAAAATTCAATTACAAAGTCATAAGACTGCTGAGGCTGGCCTGTGCCTCCTGGTGACCTCAAAGTGATGTCCTGAGAATCCAAGTAATCCTGGTGACTTGATACAATTACAATTAAGGATTATCAAACAGCCTAGATCATACTGGGCAATCAGAAGAAGAAGTTTGAGTCATAAAGATGTATCTAAAAAATATCTTTCACCAGCCCATTTCAAAGTGGGTTTCATCTCAGTTATCATACATTCTAATCATACAAATAAACACTGATAAGAGGAGTTAGTGTGGAGACTGAGGTATTTCAAAACAAAACCAAAAATCAAGAAGTGGAATGAATTTAAATGGCTTTACCATTTGGACCAACCTCTGTACACATTACATCAACATCAAAAAGTCTTTAGAGAGAAACACAATAAAATATGGTGGGACATAACCAGATCTGCCTGTATGCCGGCATCAAGGTGTGAGCTCAAAACAGGATACACAGCTGAGCTTGCAGTGCTCACAGACACTCCAATCTTTAACACCATGTGTTGTCCCCTACAAAGTAAATAAGCTCTGGAATACACATCCGAACAATTCTTCACAGCCAGCTTTGACAACAGCAGGCGAAAAGATCATCCTGTTGGCCCTTTTGCTGGGTTACAACAGTAAGTCAAGTCAAGTCAAGCCAATTTTATTTGTATAGCCCAATATCACAAATTTGCCCCAGGGGGCTTTACAGCAACACAACATCCTGCCCTTAGCAACAACATAAATGTATTACTTTCACAAAAAACAATTTAGTCCAATGTTGATTTAATTCTTTGAGCCAAATCTGAAAACGCAATTGACCTTTCAGCCACAGGGGTGATGGATGATCTAAGAGAGGACAGTTTATCAGTAGTGTCTTTCAGCCATGATTCAGTCAGTATAAGACATTATCTTACTTGGGTTTGGCTGCAGTAAGACCTCTGTCTGCTTCATAATTCTTTCTGTCCATTGCTTGGTGCACTCAGCTCTGGCCAAAAGGTTTTCCAAATGGGCATCCAACTCCGTTTTTTCAGCCTGGCCGAGTTTCTCCTCTGTAAACTGGCAAACATATAACAGGATTTGTAAACTGCACATACTTATTTAGCTATCTCATACACTGAATAGTAAACTTTTACTTATCTAAACCTAAAGGTCACTCACACAAGCCCACAAACTCATTGGTACTCTCATTTCCATTTAATCTGATTTTACCCACACAACGTTAACATGTAAAGCACACATCATTGCACATGACTCAGAGCACACACACTTCATCAGCACTACACCCTCCTTCCCTCTGGTCGTAGATACAGTACACCCATGAGTGGAAAGGCCTGCTTTGGTAAAAGCTTTGTCCTCTCTGCTATTCTTGCAACCCCTGTTGATAACTGACCAACACAGCTTTTGTCTCTGTATTGTCAATATGGTTTTTGTCATATGTGTACCGTCCGATTTATTGTGTTATGTCTGTTGTCTCATATGTACTACTGCAGTGCAGTGTAATGTCTAACTTAACGAGTTACGTTTCTGTCACATTTGTATGCATAATTTTTGTACTTGCTCCAAACTGAAATAGAATTTGGCCTCTGAAGACAAACTATAAATATATGTCTAACTAATATCAATGTCTATCTAGTAACTATCTACTTATCTATAAATCTTTATGTCTATCTGTCTATCTATCTGTCTGTCTATCTATCTATAAATCTTTATGTCTGTCTGTCTGTCTGTCTATCTGTCGATAAATCTTTATGTCTGTCTATCTATCTATCTATCTATCTATCTGTCTGTCTGTCTGTCTGTCTGTCTGTCTATACATCTTTATGTCTATCTATCTATCTATCTATCTATCTATCTATCTATCTATCTATCTATCTGTCTGTCTGTCTGTCTGTCTGTCTGTCTGTCTGTCTGTCTGTCTGTCTGTCTATAAATCTTTATGTCTGTCTGTCTGTCTGTCTGTCTATCTATAAATCTTTATGTCTGTCTGTCTGTCTATCTAAGCCGGTAAGGTAAACGGTGTTTAAATGACCATAATTTCATCCTTCTCTGGTGAATAACTGTGACAGTAGTGGTGCTTTAGAAGACGCGAGGCCTGCTATGACCGTAACTGGCTCACTACAGGTGGCTGTAACTGACCCACCTTCAGCAGCAGCAGCAGGACTCAGAGGTGTCCCCTAACTGTCACGGACGGGCGCCCGTTGGAGACCAAGCCCCAGAAACGTCGCCTCACCCGGACGAAGCTAAAACACGCTAGCTAGCATCCCTTAACCTGCTAGCTAGGTAAGTTAGCTCCTGCTAGCCTAGCCGGCTAGCAGGAGCTAGCCCCGCTCCCATTTAGAGAGCGTTGGGGATAACGGCGGGGAAGAAATGAAATAAAACAAGACTCACTTGTACAGCACGGCTTAGAAACGTGCCGGCGTCTGCCGCTAGTCGTTTGACATTGAAATCCATGGTACGGTGCGGGAGCGAGGAGAGCCGAGGATCGCCAGCGCTTCACAAAATGTCATTCAAGCAACTTTTCCAGCCCAGCTCCGCCCAGCAGCCCAGCAGCCCAGCTGTTGCGCCGCGCCAATGACGTCACACCCGCGAGATGCGAGTCCGCCCGCGCGCGGACTAGAGTAGAATACAATAGAATAGAATAGAATAACTTTCATTCTCCCAAAGGCAACTTCGTACGTAATATAGCCAGTTTGAAGCAGATGTCAGAAAAATATTTGCAAATACACTGTATTAATAAGTTGCACCTGAAATGCATACATTATAATTACACAGTAATTATACTACATATACTATTAAATTATACAAATTTACCAATACTGTAACACCTTTACACAACATGTACTAACATCCCAGCGATAGGCTTATACTACACTAGCATAATATACTAATACTCGTATATAGTACTGGAATACTTCACTCATACGATAGTGCATCATTATACTACACTAACATAATATAGTAATACTCGTATATAGTACTGGGATACTTCACTCATACGATAGTGCATCATTATACTACACTAACATAATATACTAATACTCGTATATAGTACTGGAATACTTCACTCATACGATAGTGCATCATTATACTACACTAACATAATATACTAATACTCGTATATAGTACTGGAATCCTTCACTCATACGATAGTGCATCATTATACTACACTAGCATAATATACTAATACTCGTATATAGTACAGGAATACTTCACTCATACGATAGTGCATCATTATACTACACTAGCATAATATACTAATACTCGTATATAGTACTGGAATACTTCACTCATACGATAGTGCATCATTATACTACACTAACATAATATACTAATACTCGTATATAGTACTGGAATACTTCACTCATATGATAGTGCATCATTATCCTACACTAATTGGCCTCTACATGGAGATGTTTATGTACAGAACATGCTGTACAACGTGTATTTAATGCAATGCTTTTAAAGGCATTTTTGCAGAGTTTTAAGTGCGTGTGCTTCATACTTCCGATGTCATACGGCCTGCAGCGATGGCAATGCTGCTAAATGGACGTCATCATCGGACAGGCGATGAACATCCTTTCTTAATCATCACGTCGACCGTAAACCAGTGAAAGCTATTAGCTGACTTCAACGCCTGGATCCACAGACCAGAAACCAGTGTAACAAAACCCAAATACGTTGGACAGACCAGCGGCTCACGAAAACGTCCAAGTCTTCATCTCATATCGGCGTAACAAACTCGCCAGTAGCGGTGATGATCGCACTGCGCATGAGCGGAAGCGGCATCACAAACTCGCCAGGAGCTGTGATGGTCGCACTGCGCATGAGCGGAAGCGGCAGCGCAACTTGCACTCCCTCCATCAAAGCTGCTGATAACGTGAGACGCGTTGTCGTGCCAACTGTGCGGCTGTCTGGCTTTAAATTACCCGCCGCTGCTGGAGGGAATCAGAGAAGCCGCCTATACACACACACGGACGTTAATGACTGATAAATAATTTGATTCACTGTTTCTAAACTTCTCAAACTCCGTCTCCATCCCAACGGAGTAGCGGCGGCTGCGCGACTTCATCCGAGGGGTGTTTGACCAACCAGCCATGTAAGGCATTTCACATCTCGCCTCCGACATCTTTGTTCCTGCCATGAGCGTGATTTTTCCCCATCAAGTACTTCATTCCATTCCGTAACAATATTACAATAAAATATAGATGTTACAATAACGTATCGCAATGCACAGTTGTCTTCTTTCTTTAATCATATCACAACATTAGGAATAAAACAACTGTTGTGTTCTTACGGTCGCGACATCAATGTAAAGACGAAACAAATGGCTGTTGTGAGCGAGCTGACCGGTAGGCGGCGACCTTTGCTTCCGTCTTTCTTCGTTTGATATTTTCCGCATAAGTTGAGACGTAGCTGTATACAGCGCCACCCTCAGGATATGCTTGGTATGACAGTCGTCACAGAAAATCATTAAATAACAATTATTAATTCAATTTACATTTTAATGGTGAAATATTGACAAGAGAAATATGTATTAGGTTATGAGGGATAATTTGTCTCACTCAACCAAATTCAAAAGCCATACTGTCTGATTCCACTGAACAAATAACAGCACACAACATGCAAACGATTGTGTTATCAGTTAGATTAAATCAATGAAAGTGAGGACAGATTTAACACACAAAGTAATATGGGTATAAAGTCTAGTGCACACACTTTCTTTCCACTTCCACTTTTGTGACTACATCTTATTTCTAGATTTTTATTTAACAGAAGTATGAAAACATTGCCAATATTGAGTATTTTGAGGGAATCTCTCCTCTTGTCTTAACGACACCTTGAACATACTGCCGGGGCAGATCTGAGGAAAGAAAAGAGCTTGGAGGTCTGGATGTAATCAGCTGCTACCTGCTGCGTGGGAGGAAGTCACAGTGAAGGAGAGTAATTAAATGACTTTCCCTCGGTAGACAACCAGTCTGCCGATAGGCACCACAGCACTCTCCATCCCACCAAATGACTGCTCACAGATTTGTACACATAAACATTTTTTCTTGTGCTCTATTTGCACAAGTATTGAATACTTTACTGTAGAATAAATAACGCAAAGACACGCATGCATCTGTTGCACTCTTGATAACGTAATGAAACAGCAGCTGACATGGAAAATGCTGCATCTTTACGTTGAAAATAAATGTTTTTTTTACATGACACACTATGCCTAACCTTTTCAAACTTGTGGTATATGCTAAAGTATAATTACCATGGTGTACATTAAATTAAAAAAAATGATGCAGAGCCTTGTCTTAAAGAATCCTCATCCATCATCTTTTCGATTGTGTTTGACTACAAGCCATGAGAAACAGTTTAAGGATTGAGACAGCGCCCTGTCTCTCCAGCTCTGTTTCTTTTACAACTAGTTTATGTCAAAGACATTAAGACTTTGGCGTCGCTTTGGATAACATACTCTTGGATGACTCTGAAAACTGTTGGGGCGTTTGCTCTGAAAAAAAAAAAAAGCGAACGTGGGAGTCAGCAGTTTTAGGAAGACTGAACAACTCATTGGAGGGAGGAAAAGGGCACAGACCCTCTGGTTGTTCCATGGCGTAAATCTCCATGTATCTGTTCTTTCACTTCAGGACAACAGAATGAGTTTCAGGCAAGTGAGGGGCTGAAACTCAATTCGTCTCTCCGCAAAACGACTCTGTCCTCCAAGCAAAAGCCCCGGGAGTATGAAAGCTCAGCGGTGTGTATAGTTCAGGGCTGTCATAAAAGCTGAATGTAAATAAGTACGAGGAAGCTTTTTGCGAAGTTCTTTATTTTAAGCACTTGTTGGCTTTCTTCATCCCTTTATATTTTTGCATGGCGTAGATCAACACACTTTGTTACACGATGCAGCTTTGACGGAACAAGGAGAATTCGAGTTCCATTCAGTGCAAGACTTTAGAACGCAACTGTCATGAATCATGACGTCAAAGCACAACTGCAACTGCAGGATTTCCTTAAAAACAAATGTTGGGGTGGCTTTCCCAGGCTGGGACTTAACTTACTGTTGAATAGAGAATCTCCGTTCAAAATGTAGTCTAATCCAGGGCTAAACTGGCCCATAAAGTGATAAATATGCTACGTATGTACTGATAGGTGACGGAATGCATGTGTTTATTCTTTTGATGCAACGCTGGTGTATTCAGAACCATCGCTGAACTAGGCATGATGAATGCTGACCACTTTTTTGGCAAGCTCATGCAAAAGGGGATATCTGAGCGTCCTGTTCCTCCATGACTCTGGGATTCCTTGCAGACCAGTCTGGAAAGACATGCAATAGAGCAAGCCGGGCATCAAACTCATTGCAAATATGTCATTATAGACAACAATGCCTGTATGAAAAGATACAGTAACACAAATGCACAGTTTTACGGTACGGCTGTCTGCCTACTGTGCCTAGTAGATACTGGAGACTGAACTACTACTACTACTACTTTCGACTGCTCCTGTTAGGGGTCCCCACAATGGATCATCCATCTCCATTTCTTCCTGTCCTCTGCATCTTCTTCTGTCACGCTCACCACATCCATAAACCTCCTCTTTGGCCTTCCTCTTCTCCTCTTCCCTGGCAGCTCCATATTCAGCATCCTTCTCCCAATATACCCAGCATCTCTCCTCCACACATGTCCAAACCATCTCAATCTTGTCTCGCTTTGTCTCCAAACCGTCCAACCCGAGTTGTCCCTCTAATATACTCGTTCCTAATCCTGTCCTTCTTCATCACTCCCAGCGAAAATCTTATCATCTTCACCCCTGCCACCTCCAGCTCTACCTCCTGTCTTTTCATCAGTGCCACTGTCTCCAAACCATATAACATAGCTGGTCTCACAACCATCTTGTAAACCTTCCCTTTAACTCTTGCTGGTACCCTTCTGTCACAAATCACTCCTGACACTCTTCTCCACCCACTCCACCCTGCCTGCACTCTCTTCTTCACCTCTCTTCTGCACTCCCCGTTACATCGGACAGTCGACCCCAAGTATTTAAACTCATATGCCTTCATCACCAATGCTCCTTGCATCCTCACCATTCCACTGTCCTCCCTCTCATGTACACATATGTATTCTGTCTTGCTCCTACTGACTTTCATTCCTCTTCTCTCCAGTGCATACCCCCACCTCCATACTGGAGACTAAACTGGGCGAGAAAATAAAGGACTTTTATATCACATACTGGCTCTGTACCATGGTTTCTATGTTTACACATGACTGTCACACCGCCTCACCTGGGCCCCGAAACAGGCTGCAATGAAGGCAGCTCGGCTGGAGGTGCATCCTCCACACCGCATGGTGTCTCTGACCGCCTCGTCCAGGCGGCTCAGCGTCAGCACGCCATGCAGCGCCCCCTGGAATGCATCGGGCAAAACTGGACAAAGAGGACCAGCTTTGGTTATGAGACGAAAACCTTTACCAGAACCCTTTTAAATTACATTCATCACACAGAAATGATGGAGTAACTATTGAGTCAAAAAGATGCAGTTGAAATTAGGGCTGGGATGATCTGCTTATCTCCCGATTCGATGCTATCATGATACCTAGGTGCCGATTCGATATGTATCGCGATTCTACATGTATTCCAATTCTATGATTTACTACGATTTTTGTTTGCTTTTTCAACACTAAACCATGGGAGAAAGTTGAATCATACTCTTCTAGAGACTTTATGTCATGAACAATGCACAGCACATGTCCGTCAGGCTTCCTGAGTTTTATTTCTGCAGCATCTTTGCTCTACTACTTATAAAAATGGTAAATAAAATACTTTTTGGGGTAAAGTGCTACAGTGCTACATGTTCCTGCTCATCGAGCTAGTGACATAAGAAAATAATAGATAAAGTAAAATGTTAGAGCCCCTGAAACCTGCAACCAGCATATACATGAGCCTTTAAATTAACACCCTTCACATATGAAGTTGAACTTGAAAGCTGTCCTTTCCTGATTAGTGATTCAGGAATAAAAAAAAATTGATTAAAAAAATTGTAAAAGGGCGTCTGGGTAGTGTAGCCGTCTATTCCGTTGTCTAACAAACAACACAGGGATCGCCGGCTCGAATCCCTGTGTTACCTCCGGCTTGGTCGGCCATCCCTACAGAAACAATTGGCCGTGTCTGCAGGTACTTAAGTGAATCGATTTTTTTTTCACAACCCCATTTGAAATGTGATGAGTAGTAACCGATGTGACTGAATTAAGATAATTACTGAGTAGAAGTGAGTAAAAAAGGGACTTTTCTGTGTCTCTAGTTTATCACCTTGTCTTTATAATATGCAGGTAAATATAATCCACATCAAACAGCGTACAGGAGGAATTCACACATCTCATGGAACCAGACTATCAGGACTCCTTTACGTCACAGGGAGGAACAGTAATGATGTGTTGAACTGGAATTTAAGGACAATATTGAATGTGGTGCTATGCCATTAGGAATGTCAAAAGATTATTTCTAAATTGAATCATTTAGATTGTATCAAACAACACATTATAATGACAAGGAAGTAAACCAGCGTCAGTCCATCACAGGGCCCACACAAACACATTCACACCTAGGGACAATTTAGCACGGCCGAGTCACCTGACCTACATGTCTTTGGACTGTGGGAGGAAACCGGAGCCCCCGGAGGAAACCCACGCAGACACGGGGAGAACATGCAAACTCCACACAGAGGATGACCCGGGACGACCCCTACCCCGGGGCTCGAACCCAGGACCTTCTTGCTGTGAGGCGACCGTGCTAACCACTGCACCACCTTGCTGCCTCAGGCAGTACCACTCCTCATGATTCATTAAGAATCGGTTATTTCTGCATACAAAATGGTCTGTAATTTAAAACGTCGACACTTTAGCTATAATGCGTTTGTCAGTAGTAATGACGTTTACTTTGCTGCTGAAGGCACTTTCACATTTGGAGGTTTTGTCGTCAACGTGACGAGTTAGCATCGAACACCATTGCTGCATCTGTTTGAGAAGTTCAGAGTTTTTCCACCAACATCTACCAAATGCACAGGATCCAGTCTGTGAAGTTGTTATTACCAGTTTATCAGCAAAGTGCCGCGTCCCCTTTTCATACACAGTCATTCTGTAAACGTTTCTGTGTTAAACGATGAAATTCTGATTTCAGAAGAAAAGCTCTTCTCGTGTGCAGGGGAAAAGTAAAGCCCCCGTCCCAGCGAAGGTGGAGACGGGCAGCTCAGCAGGGACGGGGGAGAGGAGGGAGGAAGGGGGTCATTAGCTGCAAGATCAAAGGCGAGAGGACTTTCTGAGAGGAAAAGACTACCGGATATGCTGACAGTAAACGTAAAGAGGCCATGCCAAGTCAACAGACCTGGACCCCGCTGGCACCCAGAGCCGGGCTGGCGGCCCTGCTTACCTCATGTGTTTGTGAACACAGCAGGTATGAGCTGTTGGGAGGACCTGGCTCGGTTGTCTTTCACCTGGTGGATGAACGCTTCAGCACAGACATAAGAAGAGATTTAGAAAGCATTGGTGCCAAGATGATGAACATTTCTAAGTTATTTTAGCCGTGGCTGCCTGATGCCCACAGTAATAAAGCACATGGCAGACTGTATGCTACGTGTGTTGCCTTAGATTACATCAGGTCGAAGTTGATTCAGAAAGAAGAATGCATTGGATATCCATCCATCCATCTATCCATCCATCCGCCCATCCATTACCCAAGCCGCTTATCCCACTTGGGGCTGCGGGATGCTGGAGGCTTAGGTTGCACTGGGTGTATTTCTGATATGTGGCGGCAGATCAGACAGTAAATCAGCGCCTTACCGATGACGGCCTTGTCCAGCTCCTGTGGGTTTTGTCTCTTGGGGTCGTTGAGTTGGGCCAGAACTGCATCCACAGCATTCGGGTCAGGCCCGTTCAAAATGAAATGCTCCAAAATCCTGATGTCAGACATCACACACACACACACACACACACACACACACACACACACACACACACACACACACACACACACACACACACACACAGGTTTTATTTTTATTTTTTTTTAATTTATATATACTTTATTAATCCCCATGGGGAATTTCCTCTCTGTATTTAACCCAGGAGCAGTGGGCAGCCGCTGTGCAGCACCCAGGGACCAACTCCTGTCTGTGCCTTGCTCAGGGGCACAGACAGGAGTACTAACCTTAACACGCATGTCTTTTGATGGTGGGGGAAACCAGAGCACCCGGAGAAAACCCACCGCAGACACAGGCAGAACATGCAAACTCCACACAGAGGATGATCTGGGACGACCCCAAGGTTGGACAACCCCGGGGTTCGAACCCAGGACCTTCTAGCTGTGAGGCAAGAGTGCTAAACCCTGAGCCACTGTGCTGCCTAATTTATCATTGCAAATTTGTAAAAAGTGATAATGAGGACAAATAATGGCAAAATTGTTGTGTATGTATTATATTATGATTATTATCATTATTTGTAGTAGTAGTAGTGGTGGTAGTAGTAGTGGTAGTAATAGTAGTGGTAACAGTGGTGGTAGTTTTGTTGGTATTGATCAAACTTTATATTTCCAACACTTTCCATCAGTTAAAATGCAGGGCAACTTGCTTTACGTAACGGGTTCCATAACAGAGCCTGAACAGAAGGTGAAAGGTGACGTGAGAGAAGTAATGTGTATTTGTACTGGTGGTATTATCGTCTCCACCCAGGTGGAGATGGTTTTGCCCTGTTTGTCTGCTCCTCAGTTTGTGAGCAAGTTATCTCAGAAAACAGAGAAACAGCTTCCAGCGGTATCTTGTGAGCGTGTGGGCCGTCAGTAAAGGAACCATTACTGAGATGTCGGTGGTGTAATTGCGCATACTTTCAGAGATATTTTGCAAAACAGCTTCCCCGTAGAAATGAATGGCGGCTTGGAATCTTCTGGAAAGGGAAGGGGGTCAGAGGATGTCGCAGTTTGACTGGTCGATTGAGACCATGTTAGAAACAATAAAGAAAAAAAAACACACAACCAGTATGAAATGAACCCTGCACACAACAGCTTCTGAACAAGGAAAACATTTCAAGGCATCCGGGTGCAATGGTGGTCTATTCCGTTGCCTACCAACACAGGGATCACCGGTTCGAATCCCTGTGTTACCCCCGGCTTGGTCGGGCGTCCCTACAGACACAATTGGCCGTGTCTGTGGGTGGGAAGCTGGATGTGGGTATGTGCCCTGGTCGCTGCACTAGCGCCTCCTCTGGTCGGTCAGGGCGCCTGTTCGGGGGGGAGGGGGAACTGAGGGGGAATAGCATGATCCTCCCACGCGTTACGTCCCCCTGGTGAAACTCCTCACTGTCAGGTGAAAAGAAGCAGCTGGCAACTCCACGTGTATGGAGGAGGCATGTGGTAGTCTGCAGCCCTCTCCGGATCGGCAGAGGGGGTGGAGCAGCGACCGGGACGGCTCGGAAGAGGGGGGTAATTGGCCAAGTACAATTGGGGAGAAACATTACACAAAAGGAGCAGGATGAAGTGAACACTTATTTCCTCCTATATCTTTAGAACTGTAGACAGTTCACCAGCTCGACAACACTTTCAGCTGCAAGACACATGTTGTCCAGGAAATGCTGGAGGTCTGCACTGTGCAGCACGCTTGTTCTTGTTGTGTCCGTTCATATTTGTTCACCTGTGCCGGCTTACCTTGCTGCCACCAGTGTGACGGCCACACACAAGTCATTATTCTGGGTGAGCCTTGTGGCCGCCTCCACTTTCTCCAGCATCTCAGCCCGTCCAGCGTACATGGCCACCACAGGAGCCAGCTTAGTGATGCCATCCATCTGACAGTCTACAGGACAGCCTAACACACACACACACACACAAACACACACACACACACAAACGAGTATGACTTATCATGGTGTCATCAAATGAGGAAATTCTACTTTTGTGCATGTACATAGGAGCATCTGCATTTCTTTATTTGGTGTGTGTGTGTGTGTGTGTATGTGTGTGTGTGTGTGTGTGTGTGTGTGTGTTTGTGTGTTACCGGGTTCTGCTTTTCCAGCATCCACATTTCTCATAAAAGCTTTCAGGCTTGCGTTTCTCCACGGACCATCAATGGGCAGGACAGCTTTAGGACCTGCAGGATTAATAAAAAAAGAACTGGAATTTTAGATGATTTGTGTGTGTGTGTGTGTGGGGGGGTTGGGTTAGTCCTTCATTTTACTGTCTATAGACGGAGTAGATACTGAATGTTTTACTGTCTATAGACGGAGTCAATACTGAATGTTTTACTGTCTATAGACGGAGTCAATACTGAATGTTTCACTGTCTATAGACGGAGTTGATATTGAATGTTTTACTGTCTATAGACGGAGTCGATACTGAATGTTTTACTGTCTATAGACGGAGTCGATACTGAATGTTTTACTGTCTATAGACGGAGCTGATATTGAATGTTTTACTGTCTATAGACGGAGTTGATACTGAAAGAGTATCTGAGTTGAGATGTTCGGGTGTAATAATGGATGACAAACACATGGAAATCTCACATAGCATATGTAAAAACAAAGGTGTCTAAGAATATTTCTGTTTTGAACAAAGCAAAGTACGTGTTAAATCACAAGGTAATACGAATTCTGTACTGTTCACTTATTTTGCCATACTTCAGTTACTGTGTGGAAGTGTGGGGCAGCACGTACATGAGCAACATAAAGCCATTGTTTATATTACAGAAAAGAGCAGTAAGAATTATCAGTAAAGTGGGTCCAAGAGAACACACAAACGGACTGTTTATTACGGCAGGATTAGTAAAGATTTAGTTGAGTTACAGACATTGTTAGTTATGTACAGGGCAGAAAGCAGAATATTACCAGAAGATTTTAAAAATTATTTGTTTTTAGTTCAAAGCACGAGGACCATAGAGGGAAATTTAATTTTAAACATCAGTATACACGTACTTCTTTAAAGCAGATGTGTATTTCGGCATGTGGCGTCAAACTATGGAATTCTTTAGAGAACGATCTAAAGGGTTGTATAAATAACTTTCACTTCAAGAACATGTATAAGGAAAGAATAATGAGACAATATGGAGTTGTCGGTAATGGGTTTTCAGTTGATGGTGAATTATTGACTATGGCTTTTTGGTTCTTTTTCATTTCTCATGTTGCTGTAAGTATTAGTTGTTGAGTAACTGACTGACAGACCATCTAGTCTGTTGTTTATTTATGTTTGAGTAAGGGGCAGGTAAAATGAGATTTTTCTTCTCCCCGCTCCTTTTCAATCATGGAATGTGTAAATTGATTTGTGTTTGATTGTGAATTGCTTGTTTCTGTCTGGAGCTGTGCATTACCATGAGTGGATTAAATAATAATGAAATGAAAAAATGAAAAATTTGCCAGCTTCCTTCTTCAAAGCCTTTCATGCATGCTGTGTAGATGCCCACAGAGAAGGGAAAACAATCCTGTCTTGCTCCTACAGGGGGTTGGTTGCCAGGCCATACATATTTCATACATTTCATCTGTTTAACCCAGTTGTCCTTCTGAGCAGCAACTGCATACTGTGTTTTTGTTGGCTTTATCTATTACGAGTCACGTCAGCGCTGACTTATTTGTCCGTTGATGACTTTGCATTGCTTGTTGGAATAATGGGAGGCTAGCTGCAGCAATAGCCAGTTAAAGGATGGCTGTTGTTTTTTTTTACAACCAGGGTCTTATTTTCATAGTTTTTTTTCCATAATGCATATTGGTTAGGATCTCATTTTGCTCACCATCTTCATCTTGTAGATGTTGGACAGGGGACCACCGCTGGACTCAGCTTTACAACGGTGTCTTATGGGACAAGTGATCGGGCGTCTTTAAACAACAAACCCCCCTAGTGTGTCAGTCAGACTGTGTCCATGACTGTCCATCATCTATGACTTCTCTATTGTGCCGGCTGGCTAGTTTATAGATGTTACTACTACCTACGGTAAGTATAGGCTGCTACTTCCTGCAGGCTGAACCAGGAAGTAGATCAGCCATGTCATCCACCGTTGACCATATCGGACATCTCACATCATAATTTGACTTTCATTTTCACTTCCAGATACGTGGTTTAGCTCATTGGGTTGAAGTAAGCCATCAACACATAAGCGGTAAAAGTTGACCTCACTGCTGGGTTAAGCACAGAACAGCTAGCGCAATTAGCTCAAACAGCATCGTAGCCCTACAAGCCATCCGGTGCTTGTATAACCAAAGTGAGAGCTGTGTCCGCATTCTCGGCACAAAGTCAAACACGTTTTCGGTAGGTGTCGGACTCCGCCAAGGTTGTCCCTTGTCTCCGATTCTGTTTGTGATAATCATGGACAGAATCTCAAGGCGCAGCCAAGGTGAGGAGTGTGTCCGTTTTGGGAACCTCGGATTGCATCTCTGCTCTTCGCAGATGATGTGGTTTTGTTGGCTTCATCAGAACACAACCTCCAGTGCGCACTGGGGCGGTTTGCAGCTGAGTTTGAAATGGCTGGGAGTCAGCACCTCCAAGTCTGAGACTGTGGTTCTCTACCGGAAAGTAGTGCATTGCTCCCTCCGGGTTGGGGATGAGTTATTGCCTCAAGTGAAGGAGTTCAGTTCAAGTATCTCGGGGTCTTGTTCGTGAGTGAGGGTAGGATGGAGTGGAAGATTGACAGGCGGATTGGTGCAGCATCAGCAGTAATGCAGACAGTGTACCGGACCGTTGTGGTGAAGAGGGAGCTGAGCCGGGAGGCAAAGCTCTCAATTTACCAGTCAGTCTTCTTTCCAACCCTCACCTATGATCCTGAGCTTTGGGTAGTGACCGAAAGGGTGAGATCACAGATACAAGCGGCTGAAATGAGTTTCCTCTGTAGGGTGTCTGTGCTCAGCCTTAGAAGATAGGGTGAAGAGCTCAGATATCCGGAGGGAGCTCTGAGTAGAGCAGTGGCTCTACTCCGGAGCCAGTTGTGGTGGTTCGGGCATCTAATCAGGATGCCTGGATGCCCCCTGGGCGCCTTCCTTTGGAGGTTTTCCGGGCACATTCAACTTGGAGGAGACCCTGGGGTAGACCCAGAACTCACTGGAGGGACTACATGTCCAGTCTGGCCTGGGAACGTCTTGGGATCCCCAGGAGGAGCTGGAGGGTGTTGCTGAGGAGAGGGACGTCTGGAGCGCCCTACTTAGCTTGCTGCCACAGTGACCCAACCCCACAGAAGCGGCTGATGATGAGATGAGATGAATATTGCAGCCAAAATTTCTCGTCATAGTTAGTTTTGTTGACAACAGATAAGTCATTTGAGAGGTCAACAGCAAACGGGATTCAAAATTCAATCAGTTTAAACTTTGAGAGCAGCGGTAAAGCAGACAATCTGGGTGGTCTGCCTCGCCAAAAGTAGCGATGCTGCTAGTTTGGGTGAGGCCGCTCTCTTCATTGCAAATGAAAGGCTCCACTGGCACACAGCAGCTTTTCTTCCCATCATGTGTTGTTGGCTTTGGACTTTGCTGAAAAATGTCTGATGCACGTGTTCAGTTGCCTTATAAGACACCGTTGTAAAGCTGAGTCCAGCGGTGGTCCTACATCTTAAATTTACAAAATGAAGCCGGTGAGCAAAATGATATCATAACCAATATGCACAATGGTAAAAACTAAAAAAATAAGACCCAGGCTGCAAAAAAATGCAATTATTCTTTCTTGAGTGTCTTGTGGTTACTTGTGGTGAATGGTTTACTTGTATATGAATATGCACGGAAACCTGTCAGCAAAAACATCAAATTCCCAAATAGGGATTGGCTGAATTTTCTGAAATTCAAAAATAAAATTTTTGCCAAAATGTTTTAAAATTGGCTGAAAAGTGAATTTTCTGTCGCCATCAGGGCGTCGTTACGTTTTACCTGCTTGTAAAACTCACCGTTATTCTAAACCATTCATACCTGTTGCAACTCCATCATTAAACGCTCCATAGTGTTTTTTTTATCAGATTTTCTTATTGTCTTTATCAAGTTCATCTTATTATGTACTTCCATAGAGTTTATAGATTTTATTCCACATTAGCTCCCTGAGGTGTTATTAGTTATTGTTTGTGCTATTTGTTTGTTTGTATGTTATTGTGTTTTATGTTCACAAGCTTCTCCAAACAAACTACCCCTAGCAGGATTGATAAAGTTGTTTGTATTGTATTGTATTGTATTGTACTGTATTGTGTTGTATTGTACCGTATTGTGTTGTATTGTACTGTGTTGTATTGTGTTGTGTTGTACTGTATTGTATTGTATTGTATTGTATTGTATTGTATTGTATTGTGTTGTGTTGTGTTGTACTGAATAACAACCGAGGAGAAGGAGGTCTGGCTGTATGTAACGCCTTTATGAAAAGGGAATGCCTCTTGATTAGCAGTTATGCATGGTGAAGTGTGTGTTACCAGAGACAGACAGGCCGAGGCCCTACCAGCCCTATGAGCGCGTTAAGCTTAATGACTTGTCTCGCTTGATATGGACATGCTGTGTTTGTTATTGGGTCAGATGGTCTGTTTTACAGCTCAGCAGAAGAAATGCAGCTGTTAGCTTCCTGTACCTCCTTTCTGTCTGTAGGGATCGTTGAGAGGCAAGTCGTACACAGTTCCCGGGCCAAAGAACTTGTAGATGCTCTCGGTCAAGTCTTCCACGTTGACATCTGTTAACACAACAAATCATCTGTGTAAAGCGTTAGGCTTCGCTCCATCTTTATCTGCAGTTTATAGGGACGTCAACAAATCATTATACTCCAGCGCACAAGCTTTTTCACATCTTCTTAATCCCCTACTTGACTGACGTCTGGGGTCCATTTGCTAGTCTTCTGGACAGCCTACACATTGTCACTGAAAACCCAGAGGGGCTGGTAACCTCTTAGAAAAGCTCTTGTGCAGCTCTGGGAGTGGCCATTTTGCAGATAGATGGTGGATGTGTTGCGTTTGTGGCTTTTTTTGGGCCTTTTTTACCTTTATTAGACAGCAACAGTGAAGAGGCAGACAGGAAATGGGACAAAGAGCAAGAGAGAGAGAGAGAGAGAGAGAGAGAGAGAGAGAGAGAGAGAGAGAGAGAGAGAGAGAGAGGGGTATGACATGCAACAAAGGTCGCCGGCTGGCATCAAACCGGCGATGGTTGTGACCATGTGGTATCCCACTGTAGCCACTTCTCTACAGAGGCACCCATCATCTATTCTTTTCTTTACCTCCACACCGACTCAGTGAGTCCAAAAGCACGTATGCCTGGTCTCCGTAGCAGGTCTGCTCCCCAGTGGTCCTGCGGTAGAACGGGTTCGCTGACTGAGGGCGAAACTCAGGACATGGCTCCAGGTCAGACAAGAGCTCCTTCAGCTTATCTGGGTTGTAAATCCAATGCATGGGCTGGGCTGCATGGATGGAGATGGAGATGGAGATGGAGATGGAGAGAGGGGAGGGGGAGGGAGGTGGAGGGGGGGGGGAGAGAGAGAGAATATCATCATTATTTTCCTGCTTTTTTATCGTGTTTTTCACTCACTGCTCATTTACTGCTAACATTCATATTGACTTAACTGTCAATACAAATGTAGCGTTGTTGTCATGCCAGTAAAGTTAACTGAATGACAGACAGACAGATGGTCGGACGGACTTGACAGACAGACAGACAGACAGATGGACAGACAGACAGATTTGACAGACAGAAAGATCTGACAGACAGACAGATAGAAGGATTTGACAGACAGAAAGATTTGACAGACAGATGGACACAGACAGACAGACAGACAGACAGACAGACAGACAGACAGACAAACTTGAGACAGACAGATTTGACAGACAGAAAGATTTGACAGACAGATGGACAGACAGACACAGATGGACAGACAGACTTGAAAGACAGATGGACAGACTCGACAGACAGAAAGATTTGACAGACAGAAAGATTTGACAGACAGACACACAAACAGACAGACAGACAGATGGATGGACAGATGGGCAGACTGTTTTGTTTTCTTCACTTAAAACATGTGAACTCCATACATAGCAGACACAACTCTATATCCATGCAAGAAGGTCTGCAGTGTGATGTGTATCGACACTGTGTCCACCGTAATACTCACAACATATTATCATATAATGTCATTACCAGTTCTTATGGACTGAAAAGCTTCAGCGATATTGGTCACTTCCTGTCAAGACGATCACGCTTCTTGAAATTGTAATTGAATTGGAGTTGACACACGTCAGATGGAGAGAGAGATGGGAGAAGGTAGGTTTTCTTTATTTGGTCTATTTAAATCTATGTACCGTCTGTTAAAAGTAGGTTGTAATCATCACACTGCTCATCGAGTCCACCGGCATACAGTAACACAATTACAGGCTCATTTTCTGTCTGTTGAACTGGGTTGGCTGTGTTTGTTCTTTTTGTGCCATTTTCTAAGCTGCTGCTCTTCTCAAAGCTTACATATTAAGTTTATGCAACTTAAACATCTAGAGGACCACCTGCAGCGTTATGGACAGCAGCAGACGTGCAGAGGTCCCTCTGTCTGTACGGCTGATGATGGTGTTTGTCTGGAAGACTTGAAAAACAGATAACAGCTTGAAACCAGCTTGTTTTTCACATTGTGGGACAGTCATTAGCGCTCAGAGACCCCATTCAGCATCACTGCACAGTGGTGCCACAACTGCTTCACCATGTGTGCACATGGAGATGTCAACTCCATCCACGCTCAAGTGATCTGCTGGATTCTTTACAGCACAAAATGGACTGAAAGTGCAACAGTTGGTTTTGCATATTTTAAATCTGTTTACTTCCAAATTTTATTGACTGAAAATATTGGCCATCATCGCCAGACATTAAAAATACAATAAAATAACATGGACAATTGAGACAACTGTCCATGCCTGAAACCAAGTTGAGAGCCAACAGCTCAGACCCATATACTATACACCACATAGCTTTTGGTTGACACTATCTTACATGAGCTGACAAAGTACCTCCTCTATGCTGATCTATTACTTGTTTTTAAGTCTTTAAATGGGCTGGCACCATCTTATTTATCCGAGCTAATACATTACCAAACACCAGTCAGAGCACTCAGGTCAACGAAACAGATGCTCTTACATGTTCCCAGATCCAGGCTTAAGAACAGGGGTGACAGAGCCTCTGCAGTGGCTGCTGCCCCTGATCTCTGGCACAACTTAGCAGAACACATAAGATCTGCTCAGACCCTACAGACTTTTAAATCTTGGTTAAAGACCTACCTCTTCTTGCTGGCATTCACTTCAAGTTGAAGTTGACACCGTGATTTTATTGTGCAAATATACTTTTACTCTTATGTTTTATTGTTTATATTTTAAATTATTTATTGTATTATGTCTTCTTTACATAAATTTTTATATTCACGTTTCACTTATTTTATATTGTATTTTAAGCTTGTGCAGCACTTTGGTTCAACTGTGGTTGTTTTAAATGTGCTATATAAATAAACTGGACTTGACTTGATCTGACCAAATTTTCTGAAAGCGATGTGAAAATCTTATTAGTTATGTAATAGCTCCATAGCTAAGTATTTTCTTATCCAGTCTTATATAACATGTAGTGAACCAGGGTGCTGGAAAGGTTTTGTCGAGATATCTTGAATTTCAGCAGCTACTACTACTACTACTACTACTTTTGGCTGCTCCTGTTAGGGACCACCACAGCGAATCATTCGTTTCCATCTCTTCTTGTCCTCTGCATCTTCCTCTGTCACACCAGCCATCACCATTGCAAACAAGAAAGGGCTCAGAGCTGATCCTTGATGTAATCCTACCTCCACCTTGAACCCATCTGTCATTCCAACCGCATATCTCACCACTGTCACGTTTCCCTCATACATATCCTGCACCACTCGTTCATACTTCTCTGCAGCTCCCGAATTTCAGCAGCTACTGACCCTCTTAATTCTTCCTGTCAAACAAAAGTCTGGGAAATGTTGTATTTGTTTAAGTTATAGGCTTCAAATTAGGAGAAAGTACACATTTGAGAAAGTTCTGTCAGGTTTAAGATCAGTATATATGGCATGGAACGTGTCCTAAGGTAGAAAAGGGCATTCTAAAACTCTATCTTAACCCTTCTTCTACATTTTCAGAGTGAACCTTGAAATTTATAGACCAATTATCTTTAGTGATCGATCCAGTCCCACCAAACACCTGTCAGTTTACTTGCAGTTTCAGTTTCAGCCACCGTTCTGTCAGGTGTGTAACTGTATCTGACCACTAGGGGCGCAGTTCCCGCTTTCTCACTCTCAAAGTGACCCATGTGATCAACATGAACTTTTTGCCCCGTCAAACATTTACATTCCCCCCCAGTTTCCTCACGGTTATGCCTTTTTCAGTCACTGCCCCCTTCTTTTTTTTTTGTAAAGGAAATTGTAAAATTTTAATTTAGAAATTAGCAATAACATAGTTTCATTATTATAGTAGTTGTAGTGGTGGTAGCAGTAGTAGCAGCACCACTTTTACTTTTATTTGCACCATCATCTGCTTATATCCACTTATATTATTATCTTATTGTTTTACTCTACTTTTTATGTTGTATTAGTGTTTCCCTGTCACACATTTCTTTTCATTTTCTATTAACTGCTTGATGGTCTCTGTTTTATCTGTTGTTTATTTGTTGTGGTGCACTTTGAACTACATTTTCTGTATGAAAGGTGCAATAGGCACCAAGTCTAAGTAAGTAAGTAGTAGTCAGGGCAGTAGCAGAAGTAGTATTATAGGCGTATATGACATTTCACCTTGCTGGCTTGGAGCACCCGTTGGTTTCAGTGGGACTCTGACAACGTTCTGATTGTCAGGATACGTGATAAATTTCATTGTCAACATGAAAATGTGCTGCTTCTAATTTAAAACGTAAAAGAGGGAAATGATGGGGAGATTCTCGTCCCATTCTATCCCATCAAAGACGCAGTTAGTATGATTTACCCGGCGCCTGTCCATCTTACCTGCTGCATCTGCCACAGCTGCCCCGATAACTGCCCCAATGCACCTCTCTGCCACAGTCAAGGCCATCTGGTCTCCTTAGACAAACAATGAAAGCAGATGGTTCACCCCACAAAACTCTACATATATGTTGAGAGTAAAAACAAAAGCCCTTTTCCTTATTTTTATGTCTCACAACCTGAACTAAGAGTCTAACTCCCAAATAAGATTTTTTTTTTTTTTTAGAAAAAAAGGCCTCGTTACTCTGTTTACGCTGCTCAAAGGTAGCATGAGTTACACAGCATGTTATCCCAGACATAGTAATTACATTAACTTGTGCAGGTCAATGTCAGCATGTGTTGAACTGTAGTTTTTACCAATATTATGTACAGCAGGAAAAGTGTTCTTACCACACAGCCCCTCCGGCACCACACAACGGCCAACTCACCACCGCTGTGACGAGTGGACCGTTGCTGTCAGTCATGTGATGTAGTATGGGGAGGGGGAGGAGAGGGCTGACTGATAAGCAGACGCCTATAATAACTAACATGGAGACCTATCAGAGGTCCCCATCTTTAGCGTGAGGCGCCCGTTTTGACAAAAAGGGGCTTGTGGTATTCAACAGATGGGCACGGTCCCTGAAATTGGATTGGAAATACATTCTTGTTGTCATAAATGAATTAGATGTTGTAAAATCAACTTTCGAAGCAGGACCTTCCGTGCATGAAGTGGAAGGGATACCTCTAATGGAATATTTATGTCTCGACTACATTTCACTGCACAAGAAAAACTTTTGCTTAGTTTTGAAAGAAAGTATTGAATTTCTCCAATAATACCACAATATAATGGAAATTGCCACCGATGATTGATTCTGCAGACTTGTGACTTCCTGGAGGATACTGGGAACTCCAGACTAGGAGCTAAGTTTCTAAGCAAACGCCGTTTTAGTCTTGAGATTAAAGCGCCCCAATTAGATTGACAAACCATTTGTGTATGCTAGCCACTAGGGCTTGCTATCGTCTTACAATTATAATTTGCAATTTCATTTAGCATTAAGCAGTATCGCTACCTGAATACAGTGTCCAATGTTACGCTACAGACTATCGAGATGAGCAGTAAAGAATTTGGACAGATGCAGTGCATAATTTTTTGAAACACCAGATGAAACTGTCGCTACAATTCTGAGGATTTACAAGCAAACAGTTGTTCGTTTTGCTTCGTTCTGTCACTGACGTATTTAAAGTCAGACCAAAATCAATAATCAGATTTAACTTGTCATGTCCATAAACCTTCAACACGGCATAATAAAACATTCAGCAACTTTTTTTTTTAAACGTTGTCTTTTTAATACCTTTATTCACAACTGTGCTCTTTAAGGACAGGATGCTGTGTTGCTGTAAAGCCCTTTTCGCATATTTGTATTTGTGATCTTGGGCTATACAAATAAGTGACTTGACTCGGTTGTCTCACACACTGTGAGGGAGCGGTCTAGTCCTCATTAATATTCATGAGCGGACACCTGAGTGACAATTATGAGCAAGGGTTGATATGTTATGGGCGGGCGGGGCTTAATATGTTGATGATTTGATCCGATTGGCTGTTTGTAAAACAAGTGTCTGACGACATCACGGGTATCAGAAAAAATAATTGCTGAGTGAAGCTGAACCACAGGGACTTTTTTAAAAAGAGACAAATATAAACCTGAATTCTACCTTTTATCAAGTTTGTCCGGTAAAATGAGACAGTACAAGATGCATGATGGTTTTGTTAAAAAATATTAGTGTTTCAATTTGGTTTCAACTTTAGGACAGTGGTTAATACACAAATATCAAAATCATGAACTCTTGAAGTTGCTCATTTTAACGGTTATTGTCAGGTAAAACCAGCTAAATCATAGTAAAATGATTCAGGGGATGGCATTTAACATCTTTTTACAGAACAAAACAGCGGCAATAGTTTGAAGAAGAAGACGTTTTTGTGTCTAACAAGCAGACATGACAACAAGCTCAAGGTCAGCCATGTTTTTGTGGTTTGGTGGAAGGGAAGGTGCTGGAACAACACTACGGGATACTGTGATTCATTACAAATGGATCTCTGAATCTCTGACGTGGATCTCTGAATCTCTGATCTGAATTTCTGATCTGGATCTCTGGAGCTCAGAGATCTGGATCTCTGAATCTCCGATCTGGATCTCTGGATCTCTGGGCTTTAAAGAGGTCAAACACCATCACCATGGGAGTCAGTATGGAAAAAAACAAGGATTTCAGATTGTAGTTTTAAGTAGGCAATGGCAACAAACAGCAACAAAAGAACAAATCGTGTCGTAATGAACAGGTTTTAATGGTACAAGATGGTGTACATTTTCAATTCTGACTTTTCTGCTGATTTATTCCTCTTGTTAGCCATTGCATCTTTCATCTAATATGAAATTTGGTCACCAAACATAGAAAACATTTATTTTCTACTGACTGTCCTGCAAACGGCTTGTCTGCCTGCCTCTGTTCATACTACATTTAAATTTGGCACTGATTAAAACTGGTAAAAAAGGAAGTTAAAGTTAAATAACTTAGTGTTAATCCTCACCATAGAAATGTGTGACAAGCTGAAATGTGAGGACTTTTCAACCGTCTAGCGTGCTTTGATCAATTTATAGATATCTGTCATTATTAATAGTGCAGCGAATTCGAGGGGCAGTCTGGGAGACCGTCACTACAGCCGGGACGCGAACCCGTGTCTCCCACTCCGCAAGCGACAACGTTAACCAGTTGACTAAAGGGTCCGACCCGTTAGTCAAGGACCAACGTGTCTACTTATCCATGCACGTTACAATAGTAATGATAGATGTATTTCTTTGACTCTGAAATGTTTAGTCTATGTCATTGTGTCCTGGAGCAAATGACGAGCAGTTTAAACTTCCTCTTTTTTAGAACTGCTGCACGTAATAAAGGTTTCAGATGGCGTTCAATGCTCTTTGCTCACTGGTAGCAGTTTTAAATAAACCAGCACCCTTGTTTCAGTATCTACTGATGTCTTTTTTTTACTGATGTTTTTACTTTTTATTTGCATATTTGAAGACTCTTTCGACTTCCACGTAAAAGCCAAGGTTTGTTCATTATGTAATTTGTACATAACAATAAATAATGAACAGATTATATTGATAATGTTTGTGAAATTTATCATATAAATATATCTGGCGGCACGGTGGCGCAGTGGTTAGTGCAGTCGCCTAAGGTCCTGGGTTCAAGCCCCGGGGTAGTCCAACCTTGGGGGTGGTCCCGGGTCGTCCTCTGTGTGGACTTTGCATGTTCTCCCCGTGTCTGCGTGGGTTTCCTCCGGGTGCTCCGGTTTCCTCCCACAGTCCAAAGACATGTAGGTCAGGTGACTCGGCCGTACTACATTGTCCCTAGGTGTGCATGTGTGTGTGTGTGGGGGCCCTGTGATGGTCTGGCGGCCTGTCCAGGGTGTCTCCCTGCCTGCCACCCAATGACTGCTGGGACAGGCTCCAGTATCCCAAAGACCCCAATCGGGATTAGTGGCTTGGATAATGGATGGCTATTTTGAGAGTATTTATTATATATGACAGTGTTACAAAGTCATAGAGACTATCCCAGCATGCACTGGGGTCAGAAGACAGAGAGACCCCCCCCCCCCCCAGACCAGTGACCTGTCCATCACAGGGTCTATGCTTTCTCTTTCTTCTATTGCACTCCCTCTCTCTTTCTTTCTCTCTCACCGCGTTCCAGCTAACTGCCACCGACCCGAGCAGCCTCCACCTGATCCCTTCCGGTGTTTCGTTTTCTGATGAAACCCAGGAAGGCCCGGCCCAAGTCCGCTTTTACCCCCGGACTGTCTCAGACTATTGATTTCTCCACTGGGCCTCCTAATCCGGTAAAATAGAAAGCAAAAGAGGCTCATATCACCCAGACAAATCAATACCAAACAGAAAAGGACGGGCCAAAGTGGCTCTGGTGCATTACATGTCGGGCCGGGACGAGTTTATTTATAACTGTGGGCCTAAGAGGGTCAGAAACATAGCTTTTTATGCTTGAAAACAAATTTGTTAACAGAAAAGTGAACATAAAGTTGTGCAACTGCAGTATATCATGGGTATGGTTGTGACATTCATGATAAACCGATAACAGGCCCGTCATTGACGGGGTAAATGATGTTGACGGGCATTTACCCTGTCAATAAACTGAGCAACACCAGCACGATGCACCTCTTTACATTTAGCTTGCCAAAAACAAACAGCAAAAATGGCCAGTGTCCAATATGTTTGTGTGTGAGAGAGAGAGAGAGAGAGAGAGAGAGAGAGAGAGAGAGAGAGAGAGAGAGAGAGAGAGAGAGAGAGAGAGAGAGAGAGAGAGAGAGAGAGAGAGAGAGAGAGAGAGAGAGAGAGAGAGCTTTGAGGATTTGGATCATCTGGCAGGACGGCGGAGGGAAATGTGTAGGATGGCGGGGGCAGACGCTGACCCCCGACACAGTAATCTGCCTCTGCACCGCCCCACTGGCCGGGACACAAAGCCCCCCAGTGTCAGCCAAGTGTTTTACACAACTCATCTGAGACAAGACGTTTGTGGGCAACTTATTTGCAGTCACAGAAAATACACGTTCGCGTGGGAAGGGGGCTGCAGCTCCCCCTAGTGGTGGGTGCAGCCCACCCCCCCCCCCAGTAGTGACAGGTGGCTATGTAACATCTTAGACGCAAGAGCTATGCCTAACTTTTCCTAACGTACAAATGCAGAAAAATAAAACAGCTTTATTGTAAACAGTGGGCGGGGCTGTGCTGTATTGTAAACAGTGGGCGGGGCTGTGCTGTATTGTAAACAGTGGGCGGGGCTGTGCTGTATTGTAAACAGTGGGCGGGGCTGTGCTGTATTGTAAACAGTGGGCGGGGCTGTGTGGAATGTACATGTGTAATAATGAAGCGAGGAAACACTCCATTCCACATCTGCTCCACACGCGCCTCACAAACCAAACAATGACGTCATACTGTAGTGACCGGCGAGGCGGTCGCTCTGACTGTCGGCGGCGGTTCTGCGCTGGGGGAGTGCAATGGCTGATGGGATAGTTAATGTTAGATTTAAAGTTGTGTTTTAATGACGTGGCGTTCATGCTGTGGTTATTCTTGTGCTGTTGCTTTGGGGGTTCGACTCAGACTAAGTAGGAGACCGTTTACTGACTGTAGGGCAGTGGGGCTGATGTCGCCACCTGTTGTCACATGGAGGAGGGAAACACTCGTTACGTCGTTGTCAGTTCTGGTCCGTTCTGGCCGGTGTGAATAAAAGAGCCCTTCCGGGGTCTTGTGGTGTACGGGGCACGAGAGTTGAGATTAAGACGAGATCTCTGCCCCTCGACTCGTTCTTCCATGCCGGCTCCCCACAATACTTGTCGTTTTAGTTGGCAGCCCCCCTACTCAAAACATCTTCCTGCATGCCTGGATAGATGCCCTGCTGAGCTCCTATCCATCCGAGAGTCACCCTGTGTTCGGAACCGCCTACTAACGTACTGTAACATGCACGGATAAACAGACTTGCTAGCCCTTGGCTAACGGGTCGGACCCTTTAGTCGAATGGTTACGTAGTTGCCCGTAGTGCGGGAGACAGGGGTTCGAGTCCCAGCTGCGGCAGTTCCCGGCTGCCCCCCTGCATTCGCTACAGTACTATTCATACCAAGTATGACGTCAAAATGAGTATGTAGCGCGTTCCAACTGCATAGTATGTGGGGCATCCGGGTAGCGTAGCGGTCTATCCCGTTGCCTACCAACACAGGGATCTCCGGTTCAAATCCCTGTGTTACCTCCGGCTTAGTCGGGCATCCCTACGGACACAATTGGCCGTGTCTGAGGGTGGGAAGCCAGCTGTGGGTGTGTGTCCTGGTCACTGCATTAGCGCCTCCTCTGGCAGAACACAACATTGAAAGAGGATAACAGAATTTTAATGGCATTATAAAATTTATGAAAACTACGATGTGCAGGACGCCAAGCAGTGTCCAGACCCCACCGGAACAGTCCAGGACCCAAGCCATGCGACCAGCATCGCCATGTTAAAAAAAAAAAAAGGCATCAGAGAAATCCACCGGATGCCTTGTGTAAACGCTCTAACGTCACGTGGGCCCAGCACACGGCCAGTAAGACTGGGAGCAAAAGGACACCGTTGGTCTGAGTCATACTGGCTGCCTTCCCAGTCAGGATGAAGATGATCTGGGCTTTAGGCGTTTTGTCTCTCTTGTGTTGAAGAGTGACACCGGTGGAGTTTCTCTGCATTCAGTCTGTGTGACGTCACGCATCACTCTTCCAGCAGACTGCATGGCGCCTCCTAGTGGCATTACAACAGACATACAGAAACACAGCGCTCAGACATATTACAGATCTCGGTATTACAAGCTACAAACCCACAGACACCTTACTGTAACCGAGCTTAATGACATTAAGAGGAACTTGAATGTGTCGTCAGTAAATTGTAAGGCACGGCAGCTGTGCTCCATAGTGCAGCCATAATAGACTAGAACCTGGCAGGGGCTGAACAAAGGCCACCCTGACAGTTTCCTTTCAGCAGCTCATCTATTCTTTCTATCCCCATGAACAAACTTTTGATTTGACGCCTGGGCACAACCAGACGACACGGTATCCAAGGGCAATTTCCATTTCCTTTCATGGCTGACAACAGTGCCATATTCACATGGTGGTACTTGCACTGAAAGGAGATCATTATGGCGCTTCATACTAATTGGTGTTGAATGCAGTGTTCTCGTGGATTCTGCTAGCAGAGACAGCTACAGCTGCAGTGGCTGCACACAAGAAAGTAGGTGAGGTTAATCATGTGGAGTTTTTATCATGTATGTCATGACATAGGCCTACATACGCACTCTGTGCTGCAGGTGCTAATCACATCCACGGAAAGCCTCCAGACAGGAGTAGGCAGGAAGTTAGATTTTTTTCTATGACAAACGTACCGTTCCTTCCATTTTAATTCAGCGTGACTGTAGTGACAACCTCTCTGACAGTTTGAATCCAGAGGATGTCGGCGTAATTGCTGCGAACATAATTGGCAAAGGCCGAGGGAAACTAAAATAATGTTCTGTTGTAATTCCACAGCAACAGGAGCATAATGTCCATGACAGAGTGCGCTGCCGCTTCACTTTTTCCGGCTAGATAGCTCAGCGAGCCGTATTACTTCACTCCATTTCCCCCTGCTCATCCACTGTCAGAGAGAAGAGGGTGAGGCTGCAGAGAAGAGGGATTACATCTTTCAGTTGTTGAAAATCTAACTGTAATGATAACAGATGTCTGGTTTTATAAGACTATTCTTTTGGCATTGTCCACCTTTATTTCCTAGTGATAGTAGAGAGAGACAGGAAAGAGCGAGGGGATGACATGCAGCAAAGGGCCCGGGCCGGATTCGAACCCAGGCTGCTGCAGTAGGGACTCAGCCTTATGAGGTACCCCTGTTGTTATGGACCACATGGTTCAGGTCTTTTCCACTTACACAACAACCGCTTCGCTCGTGCAGTCACAACTATAACCACTTATAAACCCCTCGTGATGTTGGCCCTGCTGTGAAGTGGCACCCCAACACTGCAGCAGGAAATACGAGAGGGCAAATGTACTGCCCTGAAACCACTTGAGGAAAAACACGTAGGCATTTGTGAATGTACCAAAAGCCATTTGTGAGTCCCACCTGACGTGCAGTTTTTTTTCTTCTCCCCCTTTTCTTTTGGACCCGGCCAATTACCCCACTCTTCCGAGCCGTCCCGGTTGCTGCTCCACCCCCTCTGCTGATCCGGGGAGGGCTGCAGACTACTGCATGTCTCTTCCGATATATGTGGAATAGCCAGCCGCTTCTTTTCACCTGACAGTGAGGAGTTTAATCAGGCGGACGTAGCGCGTGGGAGGATCACGCTATTCCCCCCAGTCCCCCCTGAACAGGCGCCCAGACCGACCAGAGGAGGCGCTAGTGCAGCGACCAGGACACATACCCACATCCAGCTCCCCACCTGCAGACACAGCCAATTGGCTCTGTGCATAACTATAGTCCACTGACTTGTTACGTCCATAACTATGAGGACGAGTGTCCTCATCCTCATAATTGTGGACCTAACTTGATATGTACAGCTTGAAACTTGTCGCCCGTTTGCTGGGAGGTGCAGGTGAAAGTTTGTCGACACTTCTGTGCATGTCGTTGACATTTATCCATGGTAAATCTTGCAGGCATCGCGAAAATATGCCATTGTCAATAGCACACGCCAACAAACGGGAAGCTGGTGTGACCGCTGCAGTAGACACCGGAAGTCAGCGGACTACAGTTATGGGTAACAGGGTAACACGGGGATTCGAACCTGCAATCCCTGTGTTGCTAGGCAACGGAATAGACTGCCACGCCACCCGGACGCCCTGCCGTGCAGTGTTTTATGGAGGAATTTGGCAGTTTTGGTCCTCCACAGTGTTTCCGCAGTGCACTGGCATAGTCACGGTGAAATAACACTGACTGCTTGTGATAGCATCTCAGTGCGGTACACGAAAACCAAGTCAAATCTGACTCGCAAAGGTTCCCTCGTCCGTTTCTCAGTAGCGCGTAACTGACAGCCACAACTTGTGCCAATGGTTAGCCCACTGTGCTACCACTGGCATCTGATCACCGCAGCCCATGTAACAGGGCTTTAGTTAGCCTACTACAAGTATGTGTGCATGTGTGTGGGAGGGAGAGGAGGGGGCAAAATAGTGTTCCTTTAATCCCGAGCACAGGATACCTTACGCAAGCTCACCTCTGACCTTCTACGGGTATGAATGCACTATATTTTCTAGTACATGTCTTTATGATCACACAAAGTACTCCCCCGGACAAATAAGGTACCTGACAAGATGACAGTATACAACTATTATATATATATAAATAATATTATATATATATAAGGATGTAAGTACACATGTAATTTAGTGGATGGATATTTCAGCTTCATCAAATACACTTTGTGTTTTAGCCTCTAGCTTTTGTTTTTGCAGAGGCGGGCATAAAACACACCCGGGACAAGTTGGTCTGGACTGTTGGGTGTGGAAATGTCGTCTGCACATCAAAAACCCCTTGTTCATGTTCATGATATTGGTAAAGGCTTTCTGTCATCTTCCACTGTACGTTAACGATCCGGGATAGCTAGACCGGCTAGCCCTTGGCTAACGGGTCGGACCCTTTAGTCGACTGGTTAACGTAGTAGCGCGTGGTGCGGGAGATCCGGGTTCGCGTCCCGGCTGCGGCGGTTCGCGGCGCCCCCCCCCATTTGAGATCGTAATGGCTGCAGCCTGCGGGAAGGCGGAGTTGGACCAGCCCACTGGACCAGCCCACTGGACCAGCCCCGCCCATAGGGGGACGAAGCACAGTGACGTAATGAATGCGGGCAGGGCTGGTCAAGCCCGAATTCGCTACTGTAAACTACTAATAAGACCCGTTAGCCCCCTAGCTAGCGGGTCTGACCCGTTAGCCCCCTAGCTAGCGGGTCTGAGCCTTTAGCCGAGCGGTTAGCGACGCCGCCTAGTGGCGCAGTACAGCCCGTATCGAATCCCGCACCGGGCAACAAAGTAACCGCTTACACTACGTTGGTGCCGGAAGTGGGATGGCGAGGCCGTGAGGCCATCGGAAGCGTGCGTGCGTGCTCCCGAAGGAGGAGGGGGGGGTAGTGTGACGACCGCGGACGAGTAGACCCGGTCGGACCCTTTAGCCCCTAGCTAGCGGGTCTGAGCCTTTAGCCGAGCGGTTAGCGACGCCGCCTAGTGGCGCAGTACACCCAGTATCGAATCCCGCACCGGGCAACAAAGTAACCGCTTGCACTACGTTGGTGCCGGAAGTGGGATGGCGAGGCCGTGAGGCCATCGGAAGCGTGCGTGGGTGCTCCCGAAGGAGGGGGGCGGGGTAGTGTGACGACCGCGGACGAGTAGACTCGCTAGCCCGTCGGCTAACGGGTCGGACCCTTTAGTCGACCGGTTCACTCGCCACCCAAAACAGCACCGACACCGCACCACCTGTCGTGGCTCGTGGTGACGCTCTCCTCCGCCGCGTGTCGCCGCACCCGCGCGTATGAAGGGTAAGTCGGCGTGTGGGCTGCAGAGGCTCCCGCAGCGGCGCAGAGAGCACGGAGCGGCCCGGCAGCCAAGACCCGCAACAGACCACGACCCCGCCTGCCGCCGAACGGGACACACGCAAGCTGGGCGCGATTTGCATATTTGTCCTTTTCGATGAGCGCCGAACAATCATGCTCATAAGTTGTGGACCGCACGTGCAGCTTGTTTTCTTCCCTCCTCCGCTGTAATTTCACACGGTCAGCATGCAGACGACGGGTGGCAGGCGGAGGAAGTGTTGAAAGGGGTGGAGGGGGTGTGTGTGTGTGTGTGTGTCAGAGAGAGAGGGAGCGAGAGAGAGAGAGCGAGAGAGGAGGTGCAGGAAGAGGGCGCAGCGTGCGCGTCATTTACACCGACCGGACCGTTATCCGTGGCGCGGCGTGCCGCTCGCCCACCGACCCGGCTGCTCATCGCTTCCCGTCATTCATTCAGACCTTCGTTGATCCGGAGACGAGGGGGGGGGTCGGTCTCCTTCTTTCTCCTCTCTCTCGTTTCTTTTGAACAATGCTGCAGAAAAGTGGACTCACGTCTCACCGACGACTTTGACTTGTCGCTTTCGTTTTGCGCGGATCGAACATGGACGCGTTTCGCTGTTGCCTCCTCCACCACCTCCACCACCAGCACCAGCGTTATTATTACCATTGTTAACGGCGTGTCGTCGATCTAAAGAAGAAGAAGAAGACGAGGAAGAAGAGGAAGAAGAGGAAGGGGACTCTAAACGCAGCGACGGTTATCCCGGCGTGGTCCGGCCAAACTCGGCAGCATCATGATGGAGTACTGGAGACAGTGCGCGTTGTGGCTGATCCACTGCAAGGTGCTCCCCGCCAACCACCGCGTGACGTGGGAGTACGCGCAGGTATTCGACCTGGCCCAGACCCTCCGGGACGGGGTCCTCCTCTGTCAGCTGCTCAACAACCTCAAACCCCAGTCCATCAACCTGAAGGGGATCAACCTGAGACCCCAAATGTCACAGGTAAGAACAGATGGTCAGCACTAGGCTTGCCCCGAACTACTGTGTGTGTGGGGGGGGGGGGAGGAGGTGGGGGGGAGGCGGGGGGGGGCAACTGTCCAGCTGTTTCCCTCGTCAAGTTAAGCAAACACACGTTGCTGTGAGTCGAGTTGAACGCCTCGCTTCGTCCTCGTCCCGCAGCTTTCCCTGGGAACTTTAGTCCTAAACTATTCTGCTGCTGGATTATCGAGAAAGTGACCCCCCCCCCCACCCAAACATTGCACCGCTTATCCGTATCCTCGCAACGCCTCTTTACCGCCCCCTATAGGTGATGTTAAGCTAGCCGCAGGCCAACGCTGGTCGGCTTTAACAGGAAAATAAGTGAGATTGAGCTCAGCCTGCTCACCCTGGGCTTTATTCTGGTAGTTTATGATCAGAAGCCACTGCAAACACACCAGCTGCTCATAACTTCCAGCGGTGAAGACGTATTTCACAGTCTCCGGTCTGTATCTGTGCCTGTATGTATTTTAGTTAATCACGACTGTCTGTCGAATCCATCATTTAATACCGACGCTTCTACACTCACATTATTCACACCTATTCCACTTAGCAGACGCTTTTATCCAACGTGACCTACAAGAGCTCCAGTGATTAGCAAATTAGCATCTATGTTGACGTGTTAACAACTGCCATCATACAGCGCTGTACAGTAAGCATCACAGTAGTACTACGTGAAGTAGTAGTAGATGTATGTGCTACACAGTACTCATATCGTCGACCAGATTATCAGGTGATGAGATTCAGATCCGATCAGATCAGCAGGAAGCAGCCGATAAGAAGATCTAAGTTGAAATAAGATGTACCTTCAGTACTAACACCCAGAGACTATTAGCAGTACTCATACTACACATACTGGCAATTAGCAGTACTCATACTACAAATACTGGCAATTAGCAGTACTCATACTACAAATACTGGCAATTAGCAGGACTGATACTACAAATACTGGCTATTAGCAGGACTGATACTACAAATACTGGCTATTAGCAGGACTCATACTACAAATACTGGCAATTAGCAGGACTCATACTACAAATACTGGCTATTAGCAGGACTCATACTACAAATATTGGCTATTAGCAGGACTCATACTACAAATACTGGCTATTAGCAGGACTCATACTACAAATACTGGCTATTAGCAGGACTCATACTACAAATACTGGCTATTAGCAGGACTCATACTACAAATACTGGCTATTAGCAGGACTCATACTACAAATACTGGCTATTAGCAGGACTCATACTACAAATACTGGCTATTAGCAGGACTCATACCACAAATACTGGCTATTAGCAGTACTCATACTACAAATACTGGCAATTAGCAGGACTCATACTACAAATACTGGCAATTAGCAGGACTCATACTACAAATACTGGCAATTAGCAGGACTCATACTACAAATACTGGCTATTAGCAGGACTGATACTACAAATACTGGCTATTAGCAGGACTGATACTACAAATACTGGCTCCTGTTACTTCTTATAAGGTAGTGAAGACCTGCTGTCCGAAGGCTTTTCCCACACTCACAGAGACAAAGATCGATAGACAGACAGATAGGTAGATGGGTAGGAAGGTTATTGTGAGAGAGGTTCTTGGCTCTCATCCTTTGTGAATCTTCCGCTTGTCAAGTACCATCTGCTGCAGCACCAGTACAGCCGGGGTCAGATTAATATTCTCCATCATAGCAGTAAATCTGGGCCTGGCTCAGTGACAACACACAGGGCGACGGACACTCACCTACCGGGCCGGCAGACCTGCCATGGCAAGATCCAGCAACAATAACAATGCACACAAGCACAGACACACACACACACACACATGCATGCACGCACACACACACACACGCACACACACAAAGAGCCTATTACTTTCCCAGTGGGTGCTATAATGCGGTCAGGCTCTGCAGGTCCCAGGACCGGCGATGAGTTTTGCATATCCACTTTATGGCCCACAGAGCAGCAGACGTGACACAACAAGCCCTCCGAGCGCACCGCCGTCACAGTGTCACGGTCAGCGCGGTACGCTTTCTCATTCGCTGCACAACTGAATCACATCTCTGTTGGTTCAAAGTGATTGCACAAGTCAAGCGGGTCATTTGTGTGTCGTGTTGTTGCCCCGGGGCTTCCTAATGCTTTCAACCCCAGTGGACAAATTGACAAAGGATATTAAAGTTGAGATGTCAGGGAAAACTAGATTTGTCGCTGTAAGAGGAGCAGCTTGACCGGTCCATTTACTGCCAGAGGTTACGGGCTCGGCCATCGGCTGTCGTTATTGACAGAGAGAGATGGGTATTGGGCGGCGTGGGCTCCCTCCATCATGACATAATGACACACAATGGCTGCCAGGCGTAAGTGGCTTGTGTGCCATACATAGCCCCGGTGCCTCGGCCCGGCCTTGCCCGGCCCAGGCCGGGTTATTTATAGGCAGGGCTCGTTTTCTGCATGGGCGGGTTGCCTAAGTCGCTGTGATGCAGGGATGACGGGCCACTCGCAGGCCCAAGTTACAACATAATTAGACATGTACGACCACAAACGCATAAAGAATGCACAGAGAAAAGCCAAGCCAGCAGGCATGCACACTCACACTGGGTTGTTGTTTTTTTTGCACATACACACACCCACGCATGGCTGCACACATTTACACACACACACACACACACACAGAGTGAATGCAGATGCAGTGGGATGCTGGGTGTGTAACCTACTTTAAATCCATGTCAGCGGATCATGGGGTTACTCGTTCTCCTCAGTGACACGTGCACCTTGTGATACACCTGAGTAGCTCCACTGCTACTACGTCACTGTCTAACAAAACTGGGTTGAGAGCGAGGACAAAACAAGCCCAACTTTCCCCCCTCTGTCTGGAGGTGAAATTTACATAACTGAGGGTGGAGTCGCTTCCTCGCCGCTCTGCATAATTCATGAGAGCCGTGGCAGCTACTTTATCATTAGCCAGTGACAACACATGGGACGCCCACCGTGCGCCTCACCCAGGGGACCTCTGAGATGGAGAGACAAAGGCGGTGAAGGGATGGGGGCTACAAAGAGCCCGTCTGGCCTCCCTGCGCACATCTCCCGGGACCAGAGGGGCCCTGAAGGGCCGGCCCTGCTACGCCGGCGTTCGCCGTGTAATTAAAGCCCGGTGCATTTGATGCTCCCGAGGGGGTCACATGGATGATGATGATGATGATGATGATGATGATGATGATAGCTAGAGGAAGGGCTGCCGCCGTGACTTATGAGCTAACGCATGACGAGCAGCAGAGTTGGGAGTGTTTTGGTGATGTACACCGTTAAGTCTTTTGTTTAAAAGAGGATATTGACCCTCAAAGTTACCCTCAGTGCAGATGGCTCATGCTGCTGACTGAGGAAATGAGCTACACTGTAGCCGTCATATGCTGTGTGTGTGTGTGTGTGTGTGTGTGTTTACACTATGAGAACATGAAATGAACGGCCCCATTTACAATGTTTCACACAACTGGAAACCTCTTCACATGTATTTTCTGGTTAATCATCAGCAAAACAGTGAAATGTACCCTGGCTTTGATCGTAGTTTTACAGGCCCCTAATCAGCCAATTACAGCGTCTAGACATGGGTCAGCCACGAGAACCGAGCTGCGCTTTCCTTGTTTAGTGCACCACATAACACGTACTCACTTTTTTTTATGTGACGGAGATGTGTAGGCTGTTAACATAAGAACACCGTTACCAACCCCAACCCAGCAGCAGCAGCACACAATGTCACTCTCTCTCTCTCTCTCTCTCTCTCTCTCTCTCTCTCTCTCTCTCTCTCTCTCTCTCTCTCTCTCTCTCTCTCTCTCTCTCTCTCTCTCTCTCTCTCTCTCTCACACACACACACACACACACACACACACACACACAAGAGCATGTACAGGAAATGAGGAAATGGAATAGAGGAAGGAAGGGAAGCTATGTAAACATGCCTCCTATCAGACTCAGGCTAAAGTGCTGTCACACACACTGAAGACTGAGAAACACTCCTGCAGCCTCTTGTTGTACACACCGCAACCCGCACACACTCCACACACATGCAGAGAGAGAGACAGAGACAGACAGAGAGAGAGAGAGAGAGAGAGAGACAGAGAGACAGACAGAGACAGTGAGAGAGTGAGAGAAAGAGAGCTAGAGAGTGAGACAGAGAGAGAGAGCAAGCAAGCGAGAGAGAGCACGTGAGAACGAGCAAGAGAGCAAGAGAGAGAGAAACAGCATGAGCAAGAGCAAGAGAAAGTGCAAGAGAGAGAGAAACAGCATGAGCAAGAGCAAGAGAGAGAGAGCAAGAGCAAGAGAGAGAGAGCAAGAGCTAGAGAGTGAGACAGAGAGAGAGAGCAAGAGCAAGAGAGAGTGCGAGAGAGAGAGAGAGCTTGCATGCATGTAGGGCAGAATTAGGCCGTTTCCCATTGATAATAAACATCCAAAATTCTGGATGCACCTTAAATCAAGTCCCCACCACACATAGCAATTTAAAGCATTCCAGATCCAGGAGGTAAGAAAGAGTCCCCTCAGTCAGCTGGTTGTGAAACTAACTGACCCCGTAACCACTGACACAGATGAGTTTCAGACCAGCACTGCTAACCAACCACAGACTAGAACCACATCATCACACAATGCAAACACTCGTATGTGGAACACTGGGGCACAGAAACCAAATGACAACACAAAGCAGAATGTTATGGGGCCCTAAAGAGAGAACACAAACTGGCTGACTGTCTGTCCACTGTCAGAGACAGTCAGCACAGACACATCCTTACCAAGCACAGGCTCACTGACCACAGCCTAGCCACTGACAAGGGCAGACACACAACACATCCTGGCTACCAAAAGAGCAAAGAATATGTGGTCAGTGTACGGCAGGTGAGGTGGAGACAGAGACGCACTTCCTGCTAAATTGTGAGAAATTCCAGAGCATAAGAGAAAAATACCAGGAGACATTTGAAAACCAGATTCCACATCTTGTACTCCTGGATGAGAAAGAACAATGGCCACTTATTTTAGGAGAGGGTCAAAGGTCACACCTTGCAGCACAATGTGTCAGAATGCCATAGACTATAAGGGTCAGTGAGTGACCAACACACCCTCAATTACTGTCAGTTGCTGTTCAAGTGCTGTTCTGCGTTCCTGCCAGATCTATCTATTCCTTTTTATTTTATTTTATTTATTTATTTTTTTGTTTCTTTTTGTTTGGTACTTTGTTGACCTGTTTTGCTGTCACCTGCTTTGGCAACATTGTAATTAATTCAGTCATGCCAATAAAGCATCACTGAAGTGAATTGAGAGAGAGAGAGAGAGGTAGGAAGAGGAACAGAGAGTCCATTCAAGGACTCAAATACAGATAAAGAGAAAACCAACAAATTACTATTCATGATATATGAGGTTAGCTTGTGTGTTAGTGTGTATGTGGTATATGTGTGTGTGTTTGTCTGACCCGCACAGAGACAGACAGATAGAGGGAGAGAGAGAGGCAGATACAGGAGATGGGAAAAGGAGGGGTCCATGATATCATTCCTTCATCAGCTGACATTAAATAAAGAATACAGCTCACATGTCCCTCCAAACCCACCCCACCATACCTACCCCATCAAACCCACCCCACCATGCCTACCCCATCATACCTACCCCATCAAACCCAGCGCATCATACCCACCACATCAGCTCTGCAGAACCTAAACTGGACCATTTTACAGCATACAGCACCGGAAGTCTGGCTCCCACTGCCCCCCATAAAAACTCCACGATCATCATATGTTTGGAGAATGGGTTAGTAGTGCAGCGTAGGTCGACTTAAAGGTGTGTGTAGACGTTTTTCACAAACATGGCCGATGTTCTTCTGCTGGGTCTTGGTCAAAATTGCTTTTCTCCATTGCCCGCCATGTTAAAGAGCCCACTTTCTGCAGCCCTCGTGGTGTGTTTCAACACAGTCTGCACCCTGCACAAGTCCACTTTCTGCAGGCCCTCGTGTTGTGTTGCAACACAGTCTGCACCCTGCACAAGTCCACTTTCTGCAGCCCCTCGTGTTGTGTTGCAACACAGTCTGCACCCTGCACAAGTCCACTTTCTGCAGCCCCTCGTGTTGTGTTGCAACACAGTCTGCACCCTGCACAAGTCCACTTTCTGCAGCCCCTCATGTTGTGTTGCAACACAGCCTGCACCCTGCACAAGTCCTGTCGACACGCGGGTACTTCATTAAACTATTCTTGCATCATAGCATGCATCAAGTGTGTTACTTCCTTCCTTCACACACTTGTATGTTCATCTTGGTCAGCAGCACCTCCCAGCAACGGTATGTGTTGCTCTGCTCCCATTCAACACAGCACACAACACAAGACAGCTGTTTCACTGACACCTCCTCATGTTTCTGTTGTCAGACAAATGTAAAGAAAAAAAAAAGTATTTTATCAAGTAGTACAACCCTGCTCCCTAGGGTTGTACTACTTCGAGTACTACAATCCCACATAGTGTGATACACTGTGCTGAAACACAAAATGAGTGACAACAGACTGAAATGAAGGTGACAAAGTTGTGCGCAATCCTGGCCGACTAAGATAAAGTGATGATGCGTAATTGCCTGCAGCCCCCCCCCACACACACACACACAACACACACACATGCACACACACACTGCACACATGTACTGCGCGCGCACACACACTGCACACACACTGCACACACACACTGCAGACACACACACATACACTGTACAAGCAGTCTAACCCAGAACAACAAGAGAACCTGTCTCCACCCATCGACCCCTGTCATTTCCTGCCCCCTATGGACAATGCTGGATGTGAATCATTTTGGGTCCACACACATGCCCCCCCCCCCCCACACACACACACACACACAAGCAGCGAGAGGGGAAAGCAATGCTGCTGTAATTTGTAGTAAACGGCAGACGGAGCTTGGGTCCTGTCAGGTCTGTGGAGGGACGGCGACGTGTAGCGGAGCAGGTACTCACTACTGTTAATCCTCATCAGCTCACAACGGGCCGCGCAAAACTGTCCGACAACGTGGAGCGGAGTGGTTTTCCATATCCACACTCGTCAGCTGTTGTTAATTACGGCCAGCTGGATGGAGGCCCGTGTCATAAAGTCAACACATTTCTCTTATCGATGGTGAGCAGCTCTTGGATCTACGTCAAGGCCTGTAAGTCCACGAATAGTCACAGTGCATCTGCCTGCTTCCCTGTTATTGTGATCTAGGGATGAACATGTGTCACCGTGGACACCATGTGCATCAGTCACAATGTAAAGGACGCAAGGCGAGGCAAACTGGTCCCATCAGTCATGTCGGGCTAACACCTGTACTGCCTGATAGAAATAAAATCCAGCAAGGTCTGCTTTTTATGACTAACTACAAGAAAAATATTCAAGTGCATCTGACAAATAATACAGTCTGGTTTAATGACTTCTTGGACGAATTTCTTTTTCCTGCCTCTAAAGTCCCCTGAATCATTACTAGACTGATAAATCCTTTTTAAACTGAGCTTTGAAAGTTGAAAGCTGCAAATTTCTGGTGAAATTGTGCAACTCCTTGTTACTGTTTCATATCGTAAAACACGTCCCGAGTGTGTCCGGTTTGGGAACCTCAGAATTGCACCTCCGCTCTTCGCAGATGATGTGGTTTTCTTGGCTTCATCAGAATGCGAACCTCCAGCGCGCACTGCAGCGGGCTGCAGCTGAGTATGAAATGGCCGGGATGAGAGTCAGCACCTCCAAGTCTGAGGCCATGGTGGATTGCTCCCTCTGAGTTGGGGATGAGTTGTTGCCTGAAGTGAAGGAGTTCCCAGTATCTCGGGGTCTTGTTCACAAGTGAGGGCAGGATAGAGTGGGAGATTGACAGGCGGATTGGTGCAGCATCAGCAGTAATGCGGATGTTGTGCTGGACCGTTGTGGTGAAGAGGGAGCTGAGCCGGAAGGCAAAGCTCTCAATTTACCAGTCAATCTTCGTTCCAACCCTCACCTATGGTCATGAGCTTTGGGTAGTGACTGAAAGGGTGAGATCGCGGATACAAGCGGCTGAAATGAGTTTCCTCTTTAGGGTGTCTGGGCTCAGCCTTAGAGATAGGGTGAGGAGCTCAGACATCCGGAGGGAGCTTGGAGTAGAGCTGCTGCTCCTTCGCATGGAAAGGAGCCAGTTGAGGTGGTTCGGGCATCTGATCAGGATGCCTCCTGGGCGCCTTCCTTTGGAGGTTTTCTGGGCACATCCAACTGGGAGGAGACCCCGGGGTAGACCCAGAACTCACTGGAGGGACTACGTGTCCAATCTGGCCTGGGAACGCCTTGGGATCCCCCAGCAGGAGCTGAAGGACGTTGCTGGGGGAGAGGGACGTCTGGAGTGCCCTACTTTGCTTGCTGCCACTGCGACCCGACCCCGGAGAAGAGGCTGATGATAAGATGAGATGAGATGAGATGAGATGAGATATGACTAAACAAAAATATTGCAACGTTGATATTTTTCTGGCTCACTCAGCCCTGTTGCTATCTTGTATATTGCAGCCACACCTTCGTCCATCGTGGTTTTATGCTTCAGGTGGCTTACCCAGCTGCAGAGTGATGCTCTGCATCTGTGTTACATCTGGGCCAGTTTGTTATAAAACACATCTGGACATTGCTTTGTGTGTTTGAGCTTAAACATCTGTAAGAACTGGGATGGATTCAGTCTGTCAGCCAAGCTAAATGCAGGAGATGACAAAAACTCAAATGGGAAATTAATACATTAGAAGTTCCTCAGCCCATAAGAAGGCAAAAATCTACCGAGAATTTGTTGTATGATGGATTAAGGTGGAAATCTATACTTCAATCTGAAATCCCATCTGAAAGCGTCCAACTCTGAAGGAATATGCTGTCAAACTCAAGAACCATAAAATCATCAGATTTACATCAACCATAAAAGCCCCAGATAGAGATATATAAGATATATCATATTTTTATTTCACGTGTAATGTGCCCTGCTACAAATGCCCTGCCTACAAGTCCAGTGAGCTCAGGGTTCCTGTCTGTCTACAGCGCTAAACCAAAGGTGAGAGCTGGTATTCACATGACTGATCATGACAGTCATCATATTTCCATGAACATCTTTCAGAATACTTCAACATTCATGGCACATGATGATCTTCCTTTTCACAACCGCCTGTTGCAGGCCTGGATGTGCACAAGACCAGACTTCAACACCAAAACATGGTTTTTACCTTCCTTGTACCGCTAGTTTTACCTGTCGATTCATTTGATGCAATCTAAAGGCCCATTATTGTTCCGGATTGCACTGACATTTTATTTATTTATTTGGAATTTCCCCCCTTTTTCTCCCCAGTTGTACTTGGCCAGTTACCCCACTCTTCCCGGTCGCTGCTCCACCCACTCTGCCGATCCGGGGAGGGCTGCAGACTACCACATGCCTCCTCCCATACATGTGGAGTCACAAGCCACTTCTTTTCACCCGACAGTGAGGAGTTTCACCGGGGGGACGTAGCACGTGGGAGGATCATGCTATTCCCCCAGTCCCCCCTCAAACCTGAACAGGCGCCCCGACCGACCGACCAGTGGAGGCGCTAGTGCAGCGACCAGGACACATACCCACATCCGGCTTCCCACCTGCAGAAACAGCCAATTGTATCTGTAGGGACGCCCCACCAAGCCGGAGGCAACACGGGGATTCGAACCGGTGATCCCCGTGTCGGTAGGCAACAGAATAGACCGCTACGCTACCAGGACGCCCCATCTGCATGTAATCTTGGTGCATTCTACAAATCATCTTGTGATCCTCCAAATTCAGCTTGCATCCCCCTGCGGTCAGTCCCGACTGTGTTGAGGAGCACTGACCCCCGGAGTGTGTGTTTGTGTGTGTGTGTGTTTGTGTGTGTGTGTGTGTGTGTGTATCTTGGCTGCCCACATTGATTTGGTTCTGAATAAAGGATGCCACCTGTCAGCGAATCCACACCAAATTGCTGCAGCCACGCATGCCACGTCTGCTCAAGGCACCCATGGTACCCCATTTAAAATCCTAACGCAGCGTAGTGCAATCCCACGCTCTCGTTCCGCACTGTCATCCTGATGACATGCATATTCATGAGCTGTTTTATGCACGGGGACACTGGCACACAGCTGCGCAACGGCAAGAACGCCAAACCGCGCCCCAGCGTGCATCACGTGCACCTACGCACTGGTACATACATGCAGATGTGCACACATACATGGAAACACACACACACACACACACACACACAGTACACTGACCTCTCATTCCGTCACCAAGGCAACAGCCTCTACCAAACTGAGCTGAAAGGCAATACTTATATATATATATATATATAATGTATAGGCAGGACATATTCACTGACAGGGACGTACCTGTAACCAGTGTTTACTGTGTTACTGAAATCTGCTTGAGATACTTCAGTTAATCAGCAAAGTGCTGAGTGCTTTACAAGTCAATACCACCACCCCCATCACACACACACACACACACGCACACAGAGCCACAATCACACACATTTTACTGTAATAATAATCATTGTTATTGATGTTTTGAGTGGATCCTCATTCGTACTGCAGCCAAACCAGAACTGGTACACAGTACAGCGGCCTAGATGTGCAGTTAAAACCAGTTCACATTTGGTTGCACAAGAATGAGGTCAACAGTTAAGCCCACCGGGTCGTCTTGACGGATTGAAGCATGCAGCGGGGTATCGGGGAGGACAGCGAGCAGTCAGGTTTCGAAGAGACCGCAGTGGGCGGCAGCGGTGTGTCTGCAACCTTTATACCTCCACATCCACTCCACTGGAAACCTGGAGCCAGGCCAGATGGACACTGCCATATCGGGCTAAGAATAGACGTAACAGTAGCTTGGGGTTTGTGCCGGTGTTTGCATGCATGCGTGCATGTGTGTGTGCTCGCACCACACTTGGATTTTGCAGAACGTGTGCATGAACATAGTATACATGGCTGTTTCTGGAGCCAGATTAAAGTGCCATGCATGTCAGTAGCTTATTGACTGCTGGATCCAGTATCACACATCCGTTCCAAGTGGTTGGAGATATGTATAATGCATCCCGTGCTGTGCCACCGGAGGTGGGAGTGATGGATGGCTGCTGTGTGCTGGAAATGTGAATGTCCTAATTCGTGTAATGGAGAAACAGAGAGCCAGGGACATTGCACATGTGTAGATGTAGAGGCGTCGTGGCACAAGCCTGCATGATGGAGGCGCGCGGCCGTGAGCAAACGTACACGTGTGTAAAACACACACACACACACACACTTGGAAGTCAGACACCAGTAAACCAGGCTCTCTCTCACCTACAGCAGCTGGGCTATAATTCACTCTCTTTAACTGCATTATTTCAGAGCAGGAAAATAAGGGCTGGGGAAAAGAAGAGAGAGGAGGCGGGGGCAGCTGTCTGTTTTGTGGTCACGCTCCCCTGCAAGGATGTGCACTTTCATGCGTGTGTGTGTGTGTGTGTGTGTGTGTGTGTGTGTGTGTGTGTGTGTGTGTCTATGCATGCGTGCACCTACGAGTCTGCACCATTCATGAGTACCAAAGGGCTTATATGCCCTTCACACGCACCCCTCAAAACGGCAACCGGCTCTCAACCAATCCCGAACCCACATTTCTTCCTTTGGTTCTTTTTTTGAATGAGCGTATAACTCGCCGTCATGCGATAAAACAACGTGAAATGCAATACTCTGCAGGATGGGACCGAACCTCCACATCACGACCTACAACCCTAATTCAGTTCATGTATTTAGTGGGGGGATGGGGTTAGCTCCGAGTAAGTGGGGGGCAAAGGGTTAAAGCCAGGATTTAATGGAAAATGCCTTTGGAGACGTTTGTTCTTTCCATCCAGTGCAGTGTTGGTGGTGGTGGTGGACGGGGTGCTACATGGGGGAGGGGCCGTCTCCTCCCCCCTCTGGTCTTATTGCCTCTGGCTGTACATGGGGCAAATGAGAGATATCGGAAACTCTCAATTGGATTACAGGTCATTGTGGGACACGCCACAGCTGTGCATGTGCCGCCGAGGGCCCCTGGGCATGGTGTTCATATCTTATTTACTACGTGAGGAAATTGTTTTCACGCTTTTAGCTTATTGGGATGAGTGGACAGTATGAAATCAAAAGAGCACTAAGAGAAACACTCGTCTACGTCAAAATATTGTGCTTCTCTTTTTAAGCTACGTTATAAGTCCTCTATGTCCCTATCAACACAGGCTTGACAGTGCATTGACAAACACTGCAAATAAACATGGATCATAGGAAGGTATTGTGAAGGGATTAACAAGACAATGCTCAATGTTCAAAATATTAAGCTTGAATTCCTTCTGTAGCATAAAAGAAGGAAGATAATAGCCTGGGTTGTATTAAAACTTACCTCCTTCTTGCCTTGGCGTCTGCCATCTCGGGCTAATTATAAGCCGAACACATACAGAGAAGCAGGGTGTTGAATTAAATAACATGTAGGGCCATCGCAGGGGGGGTGCAAGGCCCTGTGCGAGCTGGATGTGCAAGGCCCTGCTCACTGACATGCATGCACATGAATCGGGGTCACATGCACATACCTATTCGACTGCATGCAGTTATTGTAGTTCTACTGCACGTGTAATCTCAGTGCAATACATTTTAATAAGTAGAATAATACAGCATCATCACGCACATAGTCTCAGCTAGTATGGCGTTTTGCTATTTTAGTCTTTTAAAGGAAAAAAAAAACAACAACAACATCCTCCTTAACCTCACTGCAGCTTTTGGTGCCATCAATAACACCATTCTTCTCTCCTGCCTTGAATCCTCCCTCAACATCACCGGTACTGCCCTCTCCTAGCTAAAGTCATATCTCACAAACAGGCAACAGTTCATCAGCATCAACAACTGCACCTCCTTCACCACTCCTCTGTCCCAAGGTGTCCCCCAGGGTTCGGTGCTTGGTCCTCTCCTGTTCATCCTTTACAGCCTCCCCCTGGTAACATCATATGTCGTCATGGTCCCCAATTCCACTGCTATGCCGATGACATCCAGCTCTACATCTCCACTAAATCCATCACCACTACAACTTACTCCAGTCTGACCAACTGCCTCACTGAAATTAAATCATGGATGCAAACCAACTTCCTCAAACTAAATTGTGATAAATCTGAGATGATCATCATCAGTCCCAAATCCCTGACCAAAACGACTCACAACTTCTGCCTCACCATCAATAACGCCACTCTGTACCCCTCCCCACACATCTGCAACCATGGAATCATGTTCGACAGCAACTTCAACTTTGAACACCTCATCCATCAAATCACCAGAACAAAATTTTTTCAACTAAAGAACATAGCTTGTATCTGCCCAGCACGCTCCTTCTTTGCTGCTGAAACTTTGATCCATGCCTTCATCATCACATCCAGAATTGAATACTGCAGCAGCATTCTGTATGGCTCATCATCCAAAGTTCTAAACAAACTCCAGTACATCCAGAAATATGCTGTTCACCTGCTCACCCACTCCTGTGACCACATCATCTCTGTCCTCCAGAACCCCCACTGGCTCCCTGTCCCTCAATGGATCCAATTCAATGTCCTTCTCCGCACTCACAAAGCCCTCGATAACCAGGCCCCCTCCTACCTCACCGACCTCCTCCACTACCATAGTCCTTTCTACAGCCTTCACTCCTCGGACGTCAACCTCCTGTCTCCACCACACAAGACCAAGCACCAGACCTGGGGAGACACAGCCTTCTCCATAGCTGTCCCCTCCCTCTGGAACTCTCTCCCCAAACACATTAGAGACTTCGCCCATCTGTCCACCTTCACATCATTAATCACAACTCACCTTTTGATAATTGCTTTTAATGTGCTATCAATGTGTGTTTTATGCTGTTGGTGCATTAGTTTATGTTTATGTTAACATATGTAAGTGTCTGATTATTTCCAAAATCACCGAACAAATAAAATGTATCATTAATATTATTATTATCATTACTAATAATAATAAAACTATTGGTTTTATGTCATCATCAAGTCGGCTCAGCTGTCACTTTATGTTGGCATGTTGAAGTATGACAGTATGTTACAGCTCAATATTTCAGGTCTATAGCCTACATTTACTTCATATTTTAGATTATTTTTCAGACCGGTCACTACACGTAGCCTGCGGTCACAGTCACATGCACCCACAGGCTTTGGACACCTGCTCAGCCACCACATCTCTGGAAGTGTGGACAAATTAATCCAGTGATCCTGACAGTGACTTGTGAAATTCTTCCTTTTTAATATTTTTCCCCTTCGGTCACCTCTCGTGCAGCCAAAATTGTTCCCCCTTCTTCTTCCCCCTAGCAGTGAGCAGCGAGATGGAGCACACACTACGTAACAATGCAATATCCAAAATGAAAATGCCTGAATAATTTGTTAGAATTTTTTTTTTTATGTGAGCTTGGCCATATATAATGGAACTGACACACAGAAATTTAATTTTAGAAGAATGTTGGGTCAAGACCAGTCATAACACAATCATCCATCCATTATCCAAACCACTTATCCTGCTCTCAGGGTCGCAGGGTTGCTGGAGCCTATCCCAGCAGTCACTGGGCAGCAGGCGGGGAGACACCCTGGACAATTAAAATGAATTAAAACATATATATATATATATATGAACTGCAAGATTACATTCCAGGCATGAGGCCCTGTTTGATCGATCATGTCGCACAGCCCATGCGACGGTTCTGATAACGTGCATGACATGGCGTCTGTAACAACGTAGGAAAGGCGTGCATGAAATAAAGGCCAGGAAACACTACGGCACATGTTGAGAAGAATAGTCATGTTCATTTAATATAGCGATACAACAGTACAGAAGTAATAATACAGAATAAAATCCCAAACTGAGGGCATCGAGCCTTGCCTTGATGCGAGTCTACCCGTCACGTTGCGACTTGTCAGAACACTATTCTGATGCTCCTACAGACGTGTTTTCTTTGGGGAAAAACGTGTTTTAGCAGTGCTAAAAACAATGCATTTCATATTTGCTGTGCATTGACTGACTCTTCCTGTTGGTGCTACAGATGTCATGTGATTTGCATGATTTGACTTGATGCTCAGCTTGTGTGTGTGCGCGCGCTCAGCTTAAGAACAGTGTTGTTTTAAACATTGCCTTGCAACAAGAATATACGAGTCTGCAGGAGTGTTTGTGCAAAGTATGGATTTAATAGGAGCGAGGAACAGGAGAAAGAATAGGAGCCCCTCTTTAACCCTGTCGACCGGTGCCGGTCTGTTTTGACCTTTAAGAGAGTGCAGCTGTTATCTGGAATTGGCACATCTTTGCTACAGCTGACCCGTTGCATCATGGACATGACCCAATCACTTTCATTTTATCTCCTGGTCAAAAATGGAGCGCTTAACCCCAGAAACATAGTTATTGTCATGGATTCAACAGCGTTGCCCCAACGACCTCTCGAGAGGTTACAGGATAGGTGAGGTGAGGTGAGACATAGTTATTATAAGTTAGATTGCCAGTTAAACTCTATTCACAGGGGATTAACATTCTGTGGGAACCTCATGTCATTGATGAATTACCCCTGACAACATCTGCATCTTCTTGCAGTGCATTTGGGATAAAGCCGAGTTTGAAATTTGCTTAAATTGATCAGTTCTTAAGTGAATATCAATCAAGTAGTAGTCCTTTATAGGACTGTATATGTATAAAAAGATAGATGCATGTATCTAAACCAGTACTTGGATGAAGCAAATGCATCTCATTCATCATCTTTCGAGGTTTTGCTCTGTTCATTGGTTTGGTCTTGCTCCTTCTACGTGTTGGCCTCCATGAGCAGTTGAAGGCCAAGTTAGTGCTGAAAATACATGCAAAACCTTCCTGCACTGATTTCACCACTGAATCCATTTTACAATGGAGGAAGATGGAAATAACGCGGCAGAAGCCAAATCACATTCAACTTCACTCTGGATTAATATCAGGGATCGGGAATATTTATTTGTCATTTCATTCCATGTAACTGCACACGTGAAATGAAGTGAAATATAATTTCCCCCAGCCCACAGCAGTGCAACACAAAGACAAAAACACATATCTAAACTACCAGAACACATATATCCAAACTACGCAAAAAACTACAAAACACATATGTCCAACATATCCCTCGGGCGCAGCTCCGGGCAGGGCCGTGGTCCCCGGGCCCACCGGACGCAGCAGACCAAGCTCTCCCAGCTGATCCAGCGCCAGCTCTCCACACCTCCCCACACTCCACCGAAAACACAGTCAACGCTAGGCGAGGCTGCCGCCAGACCGTCCTCGATGTTATCGGAACTGCCAGTCTGCATGGGCTAGCAGTTAGCTTAGCCTGCCCCGCTTCCGCATCCTGCCAGACTGCCCTCGGTGTTTCCTCTTCATGCGCAGCTCCAGGCAGGGCCGTGGTCCCAGGGCCCGCAGGATGCAGCAGACCAAGCTCTCCCAGCTGATCCAGCACCAGCTCTCCCAGCCAGACAGCCCTGACACAGCTCCCCACACGCCACCGAAAACACAGTCAATGCTAGGCGAGGCAGCCGCCAGACCGCCCTCAATGTTATCGGAACTGCCGGTCTGCATGGGCTAGCAGTTAGCTTAGCCTGCCCCACTTCCGCATCCTGCCAGACTGCCCTCGGTGTTTCCTCTGCGGGCGCAGCTCCAGGCAGGGCCGTGGTCCCTGGGCCCACAAGATGCAGCCGACCAGGCTCTCCCTGCTGATCCAGCGCCAGCTCTCCCATCCATCAAATGAAGAAGATGTATGAGGTGACATCTTTCTCCGCAGAATTATAATAGGAAATGTGCTGGAAACTTTACATGACAGATACCATACACTGCAGATTCACATTGGGATAGAAACCACATACGAGCTCCACAAATACTACAAATTACTGGATGGCCCCACATAACACAAATCCTATGCCAAGAGGCCTTTAACATGAAGGAGACTCACAGAGCTGGTTTGTCCATTTATGCTGCGTTCAAGACAACTCAGAACTTGAATGTTTTATGTTGGAAACTTTTGACTTCTGATGTCATGCATTCACACTGATCACTTGGAGAAAAAGAAGAAAAAAATTTCTATGCTATTTTTCTTATAATGCAAAATTTTCCAAGTTGTCTTGAACATAGCGTAAGTCATTTAGACTGGACACAACAACTTAATGACATAATCCACGCTGTTTGAAACTCGAGCTCCTTCATTCAGGCCTTGCTCGAGTCTCTCTGTTCATTCACGTTTTAACTTCATCGCACAAACTTATGGTTTCTCTGGTATTTCAAAGACAGTTTTTCCATTTCCTCCCTGTTATCTCTAAGTCCGCGTAGGTGTCAGTATGCACATCAGATGGTTTGGCCGGGAAAAAAGCTTTTAAATCTGAAATTAGATTGTCTGTGCGGGCCTTCGCTTCCCGATTGCCATTAATTGACGCTTAACCAGGATGAAGTCACAAGCTGGCTGGACTCGCCGTGTCTTGAAAATGTGCAGGTCTATGTGAGAACAAGAGGAGAATTTCATTAAGTGTAGGCGCAGAGATCATAAAACGCGCCGGCGGGTTGCTATGGCGCTCTGGCTTGTTTCAGGGAACACAGAAGCAGAACGTGGACGCAGAGCACAGCCCGGTCAATCTCCGCAGAGCGAACAGCACATGACTTGAAAACGAGAACGGGACGGGAGAGATGGCTTGTTCTTGAGGGACTATGTCTCTTTTTTAGTTTTATATTCCAGATGGCTGCTTGCAGAAATGAAATTCCCTGCTGTCATTATGCAGAAAACTGCCGGTGGAGGTTTCAGTCCTGCAAAGACCGGGTTTGAGCCATGCCGTTTGTCTTTCGACTGAGTAAAGCCATATTGGTATTCAACCCCCCCCCCCCCCCCCCCGCTGAGATGGAACAATATTTCTGACAATACTGACAATACTAGGCCAAACGTTTCTGGAAAAGCCCTGAGAAACCAACTATGAATCAACGGATGAATGAACTGTCGAGCGTTCCATCAATGGAAAAAAAAACAAAACTACATTATACTACTATAAAGGAAAAAGCAAGAGATGTTGAGGGCATGTGGAAACCATCCATAAACTTCTTTGCAAAAAAAAAATAAGAATGATGACACGATGTCATAAATTATCTGTATGCAGGAGTGAGACTGTGATGTAGGGCAATATGTGTTAACTTTTTCTGTGATAAATGAGTGCGTTTATGTGTTCATCTGTCTTGTAATTGTTATATCTTAAATGTTTCCCTAAAATTCTAAATACTCCTATATTTATACAATTTACATATATAATTTATATATAATACAAATGTATATATCCAATCTATATGTTTATATTATTTATTGTTTATATATTATATATTTATATATGTAGTATTCCTAAAATCTTGATTTAAATGATAAAAAAAGATAATGTGATGATATTGTGGGGATAACTATTGATGCTCTCATCAGCTATCTGCACAGCAGAAAATGTTGACAAATGATCATTAGTCATGAGGATATGATGACCAAGCAGGTGGAAACGTTCATTGTTCATTTCACTAAAACAGTGGAATAAGTTCAGAAAACTTTCCCTTTACTGTAATGCAGCCTTTAAGACCAGGAAATGACACAATTTAAGTTCTGTCACCATATTACTACTAACACAATCCCACAACACACCTGGTGTCATATCACCATTTCTATATTCTATCCATATATTCTATTCTATCCATATATTGACCAGCTCTAGTATGGAGTGTGGACTCCTCCATCTGTGCACTGAGACCATTTGCAGGATTTACTCCCAACAACTCACATCAGAGTGAACAGTCAGCATACCCAACATGAACAGGCATGGAAACACACAGATTAAGTGCTGAAACACACACACACACACACACACACACACACACACACACACACACACACACTGGTTGGCCTTAAATAAACATCAGGGGCCCAACGGCAGGTCCAAAACAAAAAAAAAACTGTGTGCAACAGTTAGCATCCGCCTGGCGCTCGTACACACTTGTTATTCCAGTTCCTCTTCTCCAGTCTTTAGCCGGGCGTAAGAGAAGCAGCTGTTTTCATGTGTCCTGTGAAGCTGCTTCCCTAAGATAATACACTCAAGTCCTTTGCGACGTTCAAAACGCCAAGATGCTCTTGCCTGACAAAGAGCGTGACATGTACAAGTGTAAACATTCAACATTATCCAGCTGCTGCCTGCTAGCAGCGTTGTGTTTTTGCCCCACCAGAGATCCTGTGTGTACCTCTTATCTCAGACACTCGCGTCTGGCGGCTCTTCTGTGTCCTGTGAGGCATCTGTAAAGCCTAATGCAACCGCAGCGCTGAGGCATCTCATTGGAGGCATGTAACATGAGGCGGGGCAGGCTAAGCTAACTGTTAGCCCATGACAGGACGTGGAAGTGGGGCAGGCTAAGCTAACTGCTAGCCCATGACAGGACGTGGAAACGGGGCAGGCTAAGCTAACTGTTAGCACATGACAGGATGTGGAAGCGGGGCAGTCTAAGCTAACTGCTAGCCCATGACAGGATGTGGAAGTGGGGCAGGCTAAGCTAACTGTTAGCCCATGACAAGACGTGGAAGCGGGGCAGGCTAAGCTAGCTGCTAGCCCATGACCGGACGTGGGGCTGGCTAAGCTAACTGATAGCCCATGATAGCACGTGGAAGCGGGGCAGGCTAAGCTAACTGCTAGCCCATGATAGGACGTGGAAGCGGGGCAGGCTAAGCTAACTGCTAGCCCATGATAGGACGTGGAAGCGGGGCAGGCTAAGCTAATTGCTAGCCCATGCAGACCGGCAGTTCCAACAGTCATCCTGGCGTTCGCTCTCTTGGACAGTGAAAAACAAAATTTTTTTTTGGATGTGTTGGATATCTGTGTTTTTTTTTTGTAGTTTGGGTATATGCGTTCTTGTAGTTTGAATATGTGTTTTTGTCGTTGTGTTGCACTCCTGTGGGCTGGGGGAAACGATGTTTTGTTTCATTTCATGAACGCAGGTGCATGGAATGAAATGACAAATGAATTATTCCAAATTCCTGATGTGCATGTACAGCGCAGACAGATGTGATTGTGTGCCGGGGCACAAGGTTAAAGGTCACAGGAGTGCATTATGAATAAACAGATTAACGTCCAAGCATCCTTAGCTGTCTCGTAGGCTTCTTGTTTCCAGGTCTGACATCAGTGAAATGGCAAGTGAGTGACTCTTTCACCTGTTGTCAGACAGGGTCAACATCAGCTCTCTAGATTGGATGTATGACAATTATGACACAACGCTGTGCTGTTTTTTAAAGAAACAGGAAACAGACAATATGCAGCACTTCCTGTGACATTGGCCGGTTACCCAAGAGCACTGCAAGAAAGAAGAACAAGAGTGGCCAGTGGTCTGAATCATCTCAGCGAATGTAAAAATTACAGCAACATTAAATACAAGAATCAGAAAAACAACTCCTTGTATTACTTGGAACTGAGTTTAGTAGAATAATAAAACCCTAAAACATTGTTAGTCTTTTCTTATCTGTTGTTTAGGCAACGATATGCTTAAAATATGCCTCAGATTAAACTTGACCAAATGCAATGCAGTGTTGAGAGGATTATTTGGTAAAAGTAAAGCTAAATGTATTGTCCATTGCCCATAGTGTGTCTTTCTCTGCATCTCTGCCTGAGATTTGTGGTTATCCTGGCCTCATACCAAGTGATGTCAGTGGTGGGAAGTACCAAGATAAACCCTCATCAAACTTATATTGAGTAATTCTGGTAGCAGTTTCAGGAGAAGTCACCTCAGTGGGGAAACTGAACACAACATTTCTGATGAACTGGAACTGAACGGCATGTTATTAAGTGTTTAAACTGCGGACAGCGTCGATTTTGTGTGGCGCTACATTAGCTAGCTAGTCTCATGTGTTGTGTACATCTAGTTGCACGACATTGGTCCTCATCACGATCTGCTTAGGAGAGCTGTTTTTATTTATTTATTTTTTGGGATCCCCCCCCATTTTTTCTCTCCAATTGACTCTGTGCATCACTGTAGTCCACTGACTTCCAGTTTCTACTGCAGCAGTCATGCCAGTTTCCTGTTTGTTGGCCTGTGCTATTGACAATGGCATATTTTCGCGATGCCTGCAAGATTTACCATGGATAAATGTCAATGACATGCACAGAAGTGTCGACAAATGTTCACCTGCACCTACCAGCAAACGGGTGACAAGTTTCAGGTTGTACATATCAAGTGAGGTAATTGTGAACGTAACCAGGAGATTATGCATCTGTAATTGGTGGCTATGTGTCCTGTCTGTGTGCCGTAAACCGTTTCATCAGATTTCGTGAATCTGACCCCGGGAGGGAAAGTATTTGAAATCAATATGTAACAATAACTAATCTTCTCTCTGATGGTCTCGTTAGCTTATGTCAGTCATATAGAGCTGTCACAATTAAGCTGAGACTGATTAGGTGGAAAATACTGGAAAATGGTGGATTGCTCCCTCAGGGTTGGGGATGAGTTGTTGCCTCAAGTGAAGGAGTTCAAGTATCTCGGGGTCTTGTTCACGAGTGAGGGTAGGATGGAGCGGGAGATTGACAGGTGGATTGGTGCTGCATCAGCAGAAATGTGGACGTTGTACTGGACCGTTGTGGTGAAGAGGGAGTTGAGCCGGAAGGCAAAGCTCTCAATTTACCAGTCAGCCTTCGTTCCAACCCTCAACTATGGTCATGAGCTTTGGGTAGTGACTGAAAGGGTGAGATCGCGGATACAAGTGGCTGAAATGAGTTTCCTCCATAGGGTGTCTGGGCTCAGCCTTAGCGATAGGGTGAGGAGCTCAGAAATCCGGAGGGAGCTCGGAGTAGAGCCGCTGCTCCTTCGCGTCGAAAGGAGCCAGTTGAGGTGGTTCGGGCATCTGATTAGGACGCCTACTTCCTTTGGAGGTCTACCGGGCACAGCCAACTGGGAGGAGACGCCGGGATAGACCCAGAACTCGCTGGAGGGACTACGTGTCCAATCTGGCCTGGGAATACCTTGGGGTCCCCCAGGAGGAGCTGGAGGGTGTTGCTGGGGAGAGGGACGTCTGGAGTGCCCTACTTAGCTTGCTGCCACCGCGACCCAACCCCGGAGAAGCAACTGATGATGAGATGAGATGAGATGAGATGATTAGGTGGAAAACTGTTCATACTGCTTTAAGATATATTTTTCTTTGCGTGAAGTGAGTATGAGCGAACAATGCCTCAGATTTGTTTCTGATGCAAGCTTTCAAGTAAAACTGTGACTGACTTGGTAGAAAACGGCAAGTTTTCCATACATCACTTCCAGTACAATACACAGCGTAAAGTTTACAGCCATGGATGAGTGAAGATGCCGTGTCTGTGGGTTTCATCTCCAACCAGACAACTGTGTGTATGCATGTTTTCAAATGTTACACATTTCTTCCAGTAGCGTGCTTTTTCTCCCGTGTCTGATAACTGCTGCTAAGCTGACACGCGTCTGTTGGAGATGCTTTTCGTTAGCCGGAGATGTTAACAGCTTCCCCGTGGCACTGCAGGCCAATAGAAGGAGTCCATCAGAACAGCTGCTTAACCGAAGCTGGGTGGTGCTTCTTCCTCACATCTCTCTGTTCTAACAGTTGGCGCTGCGAGGCGGCGTTGGATGCTGTGTGAATGTCAGCATAATACAGATGGATGGCCTTCAGATGAAGCCCCAGAGAAGGGCAGTCATTAAAATTATTAGCGCAGGATTTAAGATGCAGACGAGGCAGAAAAAAGTGCTTCCTCAGTAAATGGCCTACTTGTTTTTCGTCTCTTTTCGACTCGAGTTTAATTTTATTTGTTTAGCACTAAATCACAATTCAGTGCCAGAAGGGGGTTTACAATCACACTGCATTCTCAACCAGATAAAACATAATAAATAAAAAAATATCCATCCATCCATCCATCCATCCATTATCCAAACCACTTATCCTGCTCTCAGGGTCGCGGGGATGCTGGAGCCTATCCCAGCAGTCATTGGGCGGTAGGTGGGGAGACACCCTGGACAGGCCGCCAGGCCATCACAGGGCATAATAATAATAACAGTGATAATAATGATAATAACGCTCATAATAATGCTAATACTAATAATGCTAATAATAACAATAATACATATATATAAATATAGATATAATATATATGTCTATATATAAATATAATAAAAAATAAAAAATAATAAAAACAGATAATAGTCTTCATTGGTTTAGTAGATTTCTGTTTGGACCTTCGATGAGATGAGATCTTTTGTGATCTGAGTTCATGCTGTAAGAGTGTGTACTATACGTATATAGTTGGTATACGAGCATGTGAAGGAGGACAAGTTGACATGTGAATGGACAACGGAAGTATCATCAGGTCTTGTATTGTCATTTTCGTTTTTGTGCTACCAAACTGGGTGGGAACCAGTCCAGAACCCCTGCCCCAGTAAACGAGTGAACGTTTCCATTTTCACAGAAGAGTAATAGTCTCATGGAGAAATGACTGGCACAATGAAACTCGCCTCCTTCCCCACATCAGAGGAGTAAACGAATGAAGGTTAACTTGTTGACTTTCATATGGAAATAACCTTTCCTATCAACAGTTCTCAGGCTGTTTAAAAGTCTGTTTGGGTTTCCAGGATTTCCTGACCAGCTCCATTTGACCTGGAAGTGGAAAGCTCCATTACGGGATTATGAATCACTCATTCCTTCCTTCAATTTTTAATCTAAAGATGGGTGCGTTGGCTGCCACATATTATTTTCTGACAGGATGAAGTTCAAATCCGAGTCATCGTTTAACAGCATTGTTTCAGATTCAGATTTAGACAACTTTATTATCCCAGAAGGGCAATTCAGTTTTTCAATCTACCCAGACCATACACACAAACTCACAGACAAGTGGTCATCATCAGTATGTCAGAGACAACAGACAGACCAGTACTTGGGCAAGAGATGCACACTGCCCCCCTCATCTGGCCTTGCATGCACACTCACACGAGGACCAGGCGAAGGATAAAAGCCCACATAAGTTAAAAGAAAGAATAAACAAATAAAGATGCACTGCATGTTACATTCCAACACAACATTCAGGAAAGCTTAACAATATCAGACCCAATACTGACCGGGAGAGACGTTTTCCCATCTGGTCCTACAATTTATTACCGGGAAGACACTTTCATATTGTACAAACAAAATGTTCTTGGCTGCGGACAAAATTGATGGTGATCAGCGAGAGTGATTTTCATTAAGAATCTTATTTCTGGGTGGCGGACATAATTGATGGATTATCATTTTTAATCGATGAATTGATTATAAGGCTTGTGAGATGACGGAGCAGGACCGGCGGCTTCGGAAAAGACTTGAGGGGGCTCAACTATTTTTTTTACTTGCTGATAATACAGGAGGGATAATAATCTTGACTACAATTACACACAATGTATTTGCAGCCACGCATGACTGTCTTGCAGCAAGAATACAGGCTACTGTACTGCTTTAAAATCATGGACAATTCACAATCGGCTTGAAAATGTCATCGGTAGTATGCAGCTTGGATGCAGCTACCAAGCTGTCTCACCACAAGAATGCCAGAATACGCTGCTTATGACAACAACAGAGATGGGTCAAGGTCTGCACACCCTCCTCACTGTAATGCTAAGCACCTATTCTACCATATGAAACAACATTGTCACATCCCCTGCTTGGCAGCAATGCTAATGATGAAACAATCACGTCTACGCTTATCCCTGACATTTCCCACGCAATTCCAAAAAACTACAAAATAATATAAGCTCAGCCAGACTGCCTCTTCTTACCCCGATTCAAGAGTTGCAGCCGGCTTGATGCTGTGTTGACCCTCCTCACAGAATTTGCTTGTAAGGTCCTTCTCAGTGCCAGTTGAGCAGTGCTTTGCTCCTGTGCAAAAAGAGTTCTCGCAAGTTGCCGTGGATGCTTCAAGTGTTAATTGCAGCTTCAATGCCATCACCACTCTCGGCATTGCTGTTAGAGGCCCGGAGTATCTATCCAAAATGTTCTGCGTAGTCTATTTTTCTTCTCTAGATCGGGTGATTGGGATCCCCCAGGAGGAGCTGGAGGGTGTTGCTGGGGAGAGGGACGTCTGGAGTGCCCTCCACAAAATCTCCTGAGGTTTAGTCCAGCAGTGGTTTCACCTTTTCCACAGTCATAAAGGGTTTCGCTGTTTGGGTGGAAGGGATGGCACACAGGGCCTCAACAAGTTGGCAATTTCATTCATTAAATCTTGCAGCAGCTTTGGCCTCTGTCGTTGGCTTCTCCTGCTCCACGCCGATTTGATAAATGCTGCGGTTGTGGTTGTGCCCTGGCAAAGCCTCTTTCTTATATCAATCGTCAGCTAGCTAGCTAAACAGTTAACTCAATATTTGTCTAAGCTGCTCAGTGAAACTTTTTTTTGTTAGTACATAACTTTGAAACTGGGCAGCATGGTGGTACAGTGGTTAGCGTGGTCACCTCACAGCAAGAAGGTCCTGGGTTCGAGCCCCAGGGTAGTCCAACCTTGGGGGTTGTCCCAGGTCGCCCTCTGTGTGGAGTTTGCATGTTCTCCCCATGTCTGCGGTGGGTTTTCTCTGGGTGCACTGGTTTCCTCCCACAGTCTAAAGACATGTGGGTCAGGTAAATCGGCCATACTAAATTGTCCCTGGGTGTGTGTGTGTCGGCCCTGTGATGGGCTGGCAGCCTGTCCAGGGTGTCTCCCCACCTGCCGCCCTATGACTGCTGGGATAGGCTCCAGCATCCTGTGACCCTAAGCAGGATAAGCAGTTTGGATAATAGATGGATGGATGGATAACTTTCAAAGTAAACCTAAACGGTCAAATTGACCCAATCCTTCTATTGGGAAGGCCAATCACAGCTCATTTTTTCCAGCTGGTAAAAGGTGTACAACTTGGTCTACCTTTGATGGGTGCAATAGAGTTACATGAATGAAGCACTCAGACACAACAAATCGGGTGAGCATGACAGAGGGGGCAGATTGTGTGACAGAATATGGATACAAAACTAAGGGGGCACAATATTCTGAGGGGGGCTTTGTCCCGTTTTTTTCCCCCTCATGGCGCCGGGCCTGTAACAGAAAAATATTTTTCCAAACTCTCTCCAAAAGGACACAGCGACCGGACAGCTAATATACATCTTTACTCTATGCTTGTGTGGGGATGGGATAAAGGAGAAATATGAAGTCCAGGTAGATAAATAATTAAAAGAGAGACTTCTTCTACTTGGTAATTAAACCATGACCGGTTAACTAGAATAAAAACAGAATAAAAAGGGAGCGCTTTGGCAGATCTAAGGATTCCTTCATCCCTCAAAAGCTTCCATAATGTCTCCCAGATAAAGAACACCTCTACTGGCCCAAAATGGAGATGAAAGCTTTTGTACATGAAAGAGGAAGATGTATTAGTTCCTCATGGAGCAGGTTTATATAGACGGTGATGCACATGCTTTTGGTCCATTTTTAAAGTTTACCTGCACCGACGACATGGATTACTCCAGATTTCTTCTTTTTTCCCCGTACAGTTCCTCTGCTTGAAGAACATCAGGACCTTCCTGGCAGCATGCACGGAGATGTTTGGCATGAAGAAAGGCGAACTGTTCGAGGCCTTTGACCTGTTTGACGTCAGGGACTTTGGAAAGGTAAAGTGTCTTCGCATCCATCAAGTCTTCCATTATGATGAGATTCACTGACTGCAGGTTATTTTGGAGGGGTAATAATGCAGTTCTCTATGTCTGAAGGGTATTTATCAACTCTGTCAGTCACTAAAGTCACTAAAAGACGATAAGTCTTACAGAGCTCAACTAGTAGATCGTCAGATGAGTCTATTTTTGATGCGTGTACGCCTGGTACTTTATGTTTGACTTGGGATGAGCCTGTTTACTACTCTTACAGTGAGTTTTGTCCAACATTCACATAATGCCAGTAATTTTGACATGATTGTGATTTCACGTCACGGTGATGCGCTCTTGGCCACCTTGCTCTCAAAAAGGAGATTTTGTATTGCTCTGTATTAGATCTCTGCAGGATGTTTGTGGCTAAATCAAACTAAACTCGTAAGCTAACAAGAATGAAGAATTGGCTGTATTTGCAAACATTAACAATCAACCTTCAGCAATCATCAATTATTCAGCGTCATGGGATAGCTAGCATTAGCAACAGGTGCTAACAAGCAGCATCTCAGCCTCTCGCCATGACCCAATACAATAAAGTGGGGCTGCAACGATTACTTCCATAATCAAATAATTTATCGATTAATCGATTAATCATTTAGGCTATTAAAATTTAGAAATACTGATGAATGCCTATCTTAAGTACTCAAGAGTCCAAAGTGACGTCTTAAACGGTTTATTTTGTCTGACCAACAGCCAAAAACAACCAATACTCATTTCATAATGAGATAAGTCAGAGGAAATCTTTGCATTTATGAGACTGCAACCAACAAATGTTTGGTATCATTACATGATGGATGACTCAAATGATTAACTGAATACCAAAATTGTTATCGGCCGATTTTCTATTGATCGGCTTAATCGATTAACTGTCTAACAACGTCATCGAGACGTTTGAACTCTTGAACTGTGTTCATTAACTTGATGGAAGAGTGTGTCCTTTGCGATGGCGTTGTGAAAGTGTGTGTGTGGGCTCTGTGACAGCCCAGCCGCTGCCGTCTCAGAGCCTTGTGGAGGTTTAATTGGATCTCAATGCCTCCAGAGAAGAAGAGGCCATATTATTATTAGTCTGTGACGTATCCTGGTGCACGTACACAGGATGTGTGGCATTTATGGGACGATTGAGTTTTGTATCCTCTTTTTAAAGTGTGTGTGTGTGTGTCAGATCGAGAAACGGAATGACCGATGACGTTATGTGAGGAAGTCCCCTTGAATCTATGCTCATCTCATTTCTACGTGATTCATTTTACATCTGAAGAAAGTAATACGCAAATAATCTGGCTAGTACATGTAGCTGAATATGTAGTTGTAGGTGGATATGTAGCTGAATATTCAGATGTATGTGGATATGTGGCTGAATATGTAGCTGTAGGTGGATATGTAGCTGAATATGTAGCTGTAGGTGGATATGTAGCTGAATATTCAGATGTATGTGGATATGTAGCTGAATATGTAGCTGTAGGTGGATATGTAGCTGAATATTCAGATGTATGTGGATATGTGGCTGAATATGTAGCTGTAGGTGGATATGTAGCTGAATATGTAGCTGAATATGTAGCTGTAGGTGGATATGTAGCTGAATATGTAGCTGTAGGTGGATATGTAGCTGAATATTCAGATGTATGTGGATATGTAGCTGAATATGTAGCTGTAGGTGGATATGTAGCTGAATATGTAGCTGTAGGTGGATATGTAGCTGAATATGTAGATGTAAATGTAGCTGAACATGTAGATAGATGTAGGTGGATGTGTAGCTGAACATGTAGATGTATATGTAGCTGATCATGTAGATAGATGTAGGTAGATTTGTAGCTGAACATGTACATGTATATGTAGCTGATCATGTAGATAGATGTAGGTAGATTTGTAGCTGAACATGTAGATGTATATGTAGCTGAACATGAAGATAGATGTAGGTAGATTTGTAGCTGAACATGTAGATGTATATGTAGCTGAACATGAAGATAGATGTAGGTGGATTTGTAGCTGAACATGTAGATGTATATGTAGCTGAACATGTAGATAGATGTAGGTGGATGTGTAGCTGAACATGTAGATGTATATGTAGCTGAACATGTAGATAGATGTAGGTGGATGTGTAGCTGAACATGTAGATGTACGTATATGTAGCTGAACATGAAGATAGATGTAGGTAGATTTGTAGCTGAACATGTAGATGTATATGTAGCTGAACATGAAGATAGATGTAGGTAGATTTGTAGCTGAACATGTAGATGTATATGTAGCTGAACATGAAGATAGATGTAGGTAGATTTGTAGCTGAACATGTAGATGTATATGTAGCTGAACATGTAGCTGTAGGTGGATCTGTAGCTGAATATGTAGCTGTAGGTGGCTCTGTACCTGAATATGTAGCTGTAGGTGGATATGTAGCTGAATATGTAGATGTAAATGTAGCTGAACATGTAGATAGATGTAGGTGGATGTGTAGCTGAACATGAAGATAGATGTAGGTAGATTTGTAGCTGAACATGTAGATAGATGTAGGTAGATTTGTTGATGAACATGAAGATAGGTGTAGGTGGATTTGTAGCTGAACATGTAGCTGAACATGTAGCTGTATATGGATCTGGGTGCAAAGATCAGTGTGCTACGAGTGATTTGAGAAGCGGTGTGGAAACTTCTAGCCTACCTCTGTTTCCATGTTAACCTCACTGACATATTCCCATCATGGCCCTTTGAAGAACATACAAAGACATTTCACTCGTTGTTTTGAAGGCACCGCTATGGTCGAGCAACACACAGTCGTGTTTTATTTCAAGCGCTCCACATCTCCCCAAGGGTAAAATGACAGAGAAAGTGACGAGAGTCGTGTCAAATTAAGAATCTCACCCTCCTAAATACATGACAGCGTTTTGACTACAAGTTTTCCCTTTTCTTTCTTTTTTGTTTTGGATTTCCCCGCCTTTTCTCCCCAATTGTACTTGACCAATTACCCCACTCTTCCGAGCCGTCCCGGTCACTGCTCCACCTCCTTTGCCAATCCGGGGAGGGCTGCAGACTACCACATACCTCCTCCGATACATGTGGAGTCGCCAGCCGCTTCTTTTCACCTGACAGTGAGGAGTTTCACCAGGGGGACGTAGTGCGTAGGAGGATCATGCTATTCCCCCCCCCCCCAGCCCCACCGCCGAACAGGCAACCCAGCCGACCAGAGGAGGTGCTAGTGCAGCGACCAGGACACATACCATCCGGCTTCCCACCCGCAGACACGGCCAATTGTGTCTGTAGCGGTTGCCCGACCAAGCCGGAAGTAACATGGGTACCCGAACTGGCGATCCCCGTGTTGGCAGGCAACGGAATAGACCGCCACACTACCCAGATGCCCCCCCCCCCTGGACACACGCTGAGGATGTTTCAGCACCTCCACACAGCTCTGGCCACGACAGGCATTCTGGAAAGCAACGTCTGTAAATACGATTTGTTCAAATGAGGTCTATTTGTCACCAAAGCCTGGATCATGAAGTTACAGACATAACCACATCTCTATGAAAAACTCATTTAGTGTCTGTTAAAGTTTAGTGTCTGTTAAAGAGAGTTTGTTCACTACAACACCACGTCTGTTTTCCAGTGACTTAAAAAGCACATTTTAACTACCAAAAGATGTTTGTTTTTTTTTTTAAACAGAGATTGGCTTGATCGTTTTGTTTCTCTGGATCTGTTATTTCCATGCAGCGCCCCAGCAACTGTTGTCTGAGAATAAGCCTTTCTTTTCTCTGGATCTGGTGTTATGCCAAAATGTGCGACCCGTTAGCTTTCACCAGCCGTCAGCAGAAAAAGGGGGAACCCCCCCCCCCCAAAAAAAATTAGGATTAGCATCTGGGCGGGTGGCCGAAATGCCACATTTTTTATTTTTTGGGGCGATTTTCCCCCCATGTTCTCCCCGATTGTATCCGGCCAATTACCCCACTCCTCTGAGCCATCCTGGTCGTTTCTCCACCCCCTCTGCTGATCTGGGGAGGGCTGCAGACTACCACATGCCTCCTCCGATACATGTGGAGTCGCCAGCCGCTTCTTTTCACCTGACAGTGAGGAGTTTCACCAGGGAGACGTAGCGTGTGGGAGGATCACGCAGTTCCCCCCAGTTCCCCCTCTCAAACAAGCGCCATGACCGACCAGAGGAGGCGCTATTGCAGTGACCAGGAAACATACCCACATCCAGCCTCCCACCCTCAGACACAGCCGATTGTGTCTGTAGGGATGCCCGACCAAGCCGGCGGTAACACAGGGATTCGAACCGGCGACCCCCGTGTCAGTAGGCAACACAATAGACCGCCACGCTACCTGGACGCCCCCGAAATGCCACATTTTAATGAGGGACACGTCATCTGACTGGTGACACATTCTGATGCAACAGTGTCAAAATGCAAACTGTGCTCCCAACATGAGTTAATCTGGTCCATGTGTCCTTCAGGTACTGCTGGGTAAAAACAGTAATAACCGTTCGATCATGAATTGATATTTCATAGTTTGACTCCCTCTCAATGGGCGGCACGGTGGCACAGTGGTTAGCACAGTTGCCTCACAGTGAGAAGGTCCTGGGTTCGAGCCCCGGGGTAGTCCAACCTTGGTGGGTTATCCAGGGTCGTCCTCTGTGTGGAGTTTGCATGTTCTCCCCGTGTCTGTGTGGGTTTCCTCCGGGGGCGCCGGTTTCCTCCCACAGTCGAAAGACATGTAGGTCAGGTGAATTGGCCATACTAAATTGTCCCTAGGTATGAATGGGTGTGGGTGTGTGTGTGTGTGTGTGGGGTGGGGGGGGTCCTGTGTGATGGCCTAGCGGCCTGTCCAGGGTGTCTCTCCGCCTGCCGCCCAGTGACTGCTGGGACAGACTCCAGCATCCCTCAGACCCTCAGAGCAGAAGCGGTTCGGATAATGGATGGATGGAGTCCCTCTCCTTCAGTGATTTTAAATGAGCACTGGCAGGAATTGAACCCCCGTTCAGACGGTGTATTATAACGGGTGACTTCACTCTCGTTGTGCACCACTGAGTTTTGTTGACTGTCTCTGAACTTTCTGATGAGTCACTCCAGTGGATCCCTCGTCAGCCAAGACGGAATCTAATACCCCAGATGTTCCGCTAGCCCCGCACAGGGCCACGCCGCCGACCCGCAACTATCAAACACCGATTATGGCCGTTCATCTGGTAGCTTGTGAGTCCGTCCGGGTGAAGTCCGGGCAGCAGTTGTGATAGTCCATCCTAACCTGCTTTTCTTTTTCCACATGCTGGCAAATGAAAAGGTAGTTTTGTTTTGTTTTAAATTGGTTTTCACACGAGAGATGGAGCCTTCCCCAAACACTGGAACTGCTTCTCCACCCTTCAGCCTGAAGAAGTGGAGGAACACAGCCATGTAATGTGCAGGGAGAACAGTGCAGGAAGACAGATACAGGATTAAACTCTTAAAAGATATGACTACGCTCCAACCCAGCTGCAACATGTGTGTGTGTGTGTGCGTGTGTGTGTCAAAGGTTGATAATATTGTTACACATGACAAATGGATTCTGAGTTGCTGTACTGTTCACTGGTAAATAGACACACACACACACACACACACACACACACACTGTAGCCCCTTTACCTCAGTGAGAAAACATCTGGTTTGCACATCTGTCTTGTAGACATATGGGGTTCTGCTGGGAGAGGAGAGGTCTGTCTACACACACACACACAGTAACACACATGAACACGTGTGTGACAGAGGAAGTGTGGAGGAAGGGGTGAGAGAAGAGACTCTTGTGTTTTAAAGGAGACGGTGCTCGTGGTGCTGAGAGCGCCTCCTGAGGTTTCCATGTTTCTGCAGATGAACGCCGCTCACAGGGAATCGACCGTCTGAAGCCCGGGGCCTGAATTAGTGGCTGTACAGCGTGCGGCGTCCTCCATGTAGTGCGGCGGTGGTCACCTGGTGTCGGATCCACGGGGCTGTACAGCTGTGGTCTCTGAAAACAGACGGCGGCGTCTTCGTCCTCTTCTCCCTAGCAGGGGATGACTAAATGTCTCACTGTGGCGTTTCCACTTTAATCAGCTCATTTTGAAATAGATCCGACGTGCTGACGGGACCTTTCCGCCGCCGCTCACATGAGGGCCAGTCACTCGGTACCGGGGACATTTGTTGTCGTGACATTACTCAGCTGCGGCTGCGGTGTGCTGCGCCTCAGCACTTCTGTGGAAATGGGAAGCGTGCTGGAACAGAAGTGTGCCTCCGCTGGGCTTCTCTGGATTCAGAGGGTCTGGACATGCAGAGCAGTGCATGCTGGGTAGTGTTCCCTCATCCAGTCGTCAAGGCCCCGCACCGCGCGCCATAACCCCGCTTACGTAGTAGGCCTGCTGGAACCAAGCAGCACTTAATGATGTCAGGTGCTGCACACCCGGATTAATTAAGTATTATAACATAATTAGCTGAGTACTTAGGCTCCCTTGTGGGGGGGATTTTGGAAAAAAAAACGGCTTTAACCTTTAATTCCACACCGGTACAGAGCAGTGAAGTGTCTCACCTGTCGGACCGACCCGATTTTGAATGGTTCATTACCAGTGGGTCGTCTGTAGAAAACAAAACTGCTAACGAGGTAGTAAACATGTCATCATCTGCAAACGTGTTGCCATGGTTCCTCATGACAAATCAACAAAAACCGAGATGCATCACGTGAGCACTTTGAGGGAGGTGAACTACGCTCTCTCTCATATCCAGAGTAATAACACACATTAACATCTTCCCCAGATGAACTGCCTAGGTCATGTGGGGACATCGAAGATGGTGAGACCCATGTGATGTAGGCAACACACGTGATGTAGGCAACACACGTGATGTAGGCAACACGTGATATAGGCAGCACATGTACTGTAGGCAACAAACGTGATGTAGGCAACACACGTGATGTAGGCAACACATGTACTGTAGACAACATGTGATGTAGGCAGCACACACGGCACCCAGCGAGCTTCTGTCTGATGGTTGATTATATCACTTAATGTGTTTTGATGAAAGACAGGATGAGCTGAAAACATGTGGTTGATGCTGATGTTGGATTATTTCCCCCTGACCGGACAGACTAAATAATCAATCAATCAATCAATCAATCAATCAATCAATCAATCAATCAATCAATCAATCAATCAATCAATCTCAATCAGACTTAATAATAATAAATAAAGCACTCAATAAAAACAGGGACTGAGGAGACGCAATCGTAAAGCTGATCAGTTTGCAATGAGGAAACACCAGAGGCAGGATGTCGGACCAATAAAGATAAAAATTCAAAATAGGGAAAAAGATAAACAGTAAATGGACGGTTAACAGCGGAAGATAAAGTAGAATACCAAAAGAGAGGAGCGGTATAGAAGTGAGTAAAACCAGAAATAAAGGTGGGGTATTAAAAGGGAAAACATCTAGAGAAAGACGTAGAACAGAATAAAACAAATAAACAAACAGAATTTAATTAAAAGCCAAATTAAAAAGGAGCTCTTGAGGTTGCTTTTAAAAGGCTCCCCATTCTCTGCTGCCCTAAACAACAGGAAGTCAAGGAAGGGTTTGGTTTACGTGGACGAGACGTTTCTCAGCACGCAGAACATGACCGGCCTGCCGACGACAGGGCGTCTCAATCAGTAACGTACTGTACTGATATATAATCACACACTTGTTCATACATACGGAGTAGGCCACATCAAGCTAATGACACGAGTCATGGACAGATGGTGGGGGGGGGGGAGTATTGATCATTTTCTATCTCTTCGGTAACTGATAAATTTAAATGTGGAAATCCAGGAAGAACCAGAGTTCCCCCCAGCCCCTTACCCCCATCTGTATCTTTCTCTCTGTCTCTCTCTGTCTCTCTCTCTCTCTCTCTGTCTCTCTCTCTCTCTGTCTCTCTCTCTCTCTCTCTCTCTCTCTCTCTCTCTCTCTCTCTCTCTCTCTCTCTCTCTGTCTCTCTCCAACGTCCTTCAGCTGTACTGTTTAGGCGGCGTGTCTGGTCAGATATCAGATATCAGATATGGCTGATGGGGCTAATGGGTACCCAGGCAGTAGCTGTGCGCTGCGTGACTAAGCTAACGGCAGGTCTCGTTTTCTGTGGGGACAGGTGGGCAGCTTTGATTGTCCTGTTGCCATGGTTGTGTATACATTGTTTGTGTTTGTGTGTGTGTGTGTGCCCATGCTTTGCCAGGTGGAACTGTGTGACTCGCTGAACTGATGCTGACAGGGTCGTTACAGTTACACAACACAGGGATGCCACACACGATTCAGCAAGAGAAAACACAACCTTCTCTAATGCCCCTTTTCCACTACATGGTACCGGCTCAACCCGACGCGACTTTGTTTTCCATTGCTGGAGAGTACCGGCATTTTGGTAACTGTTACCACTTTTCTGGTACCACCTTTGTCGAGGTTCCAAAAAGCCTGGAGCGGGTACCAAAAGCAATGCAGACCAGCTACACTGAGGGGGTTCTGTGACGGTGACGGAAAACGATGCTGCGAGTGGCGAGCTGAGTCGGGTCGAGCCGGTACCATGTCGTGGAAAAGGGGCACAAAGCAGTCTTCATGCATGCTCCATAATCCAGGCAAGACATCAAAGCCAGCTGAATCAGTTCATCTGTCAATAAACATTGCATCCACATGAACCGATTCAACTGGCTTTGAGCCAGCGTCTCTGAAACGAGCCCGCCATCGAACCGCCAGTCAAGCTGAACAGGACGGGCTCACACTGAGGACGCCAGCAGGGACTGGAAGGTGTATACATGTGCAAGTGTTACAATAATACTACGATCACTACTACAAGAAGTACCCCTACTATCACCAGTACTACTGCTACTCCATTTATTATTACTAGTTACAATAAAATACATGCAAATTCTACATACTACAATAACAATGACTGCTATCACTACTGCTACTACCGCTGACACTTCTACAACTACTACTACTTTTGTTATGACTACTACTAATAAAACAAATACGTGCAAATTCTGCAAATAATTATTGCTGCTACTGCTATTACGACTACTACTGCTGCTACTATTACTACTACTACATTTATAGTAACTGCTACTAATTACAATACAATAAATATGTGCAAATTCCACATAAACAATAAGTATTACTACTACTGTACCTTTACAACTGCCACTATTACTACTCCCCCTACAGCGACATTTCTTACAACTATTACTAATTACAATAAAACCACCCATCCATCCATCCATCCATTATCCAAGCCGCTGATCCTGCTCTCAGGGTCGTGGGGATGCTGGAGCCTATCCCAGCAGTCACTGGGCAGCAGGGGGGGAGACACCCTGGACAGGCCGCCAGGCCATCACACAGCCCCCCCCCCCCCACACACATTCACACATTCACACGTAGGGACAATTAGTATGGCCGATTCACCTGACCGACATGTCTTTAGACTGTGGGAGGAAACCAGAGCACCCGGAGGAAACCCACACAGACAGCAACTATTACTACAACCACCACCACTACTACTACTACTCCCATGCTGCCACATGCAGAGTAAGAACAGGTGGATCCAGAACAGGGCTGGTTGAGAAAGGCGGTCATCACCAGTAGGAAGCTGGTCTGGTGTCGATACTGATGCACCACAGTCTTCTTCCAGCTTGTTAAACACGTGGTCTCTCGGGTGGACGGGCTTGGCGGCAGTCTATGGTTTTTCCTGGTTTTGGCAGTAATATCAAGGTTTTTAAAGGAGGCCAGCAAGTAGAGAACTGCCTTCTTAGCTATTCAAGTGGCATGCTGCAGTCTGGCCCTGCAGCAGCAGAAGGCCGACTCAAACCAGACTTTGATTTGACGTGAAAATGATGTGATGTGACAATACTTTCAATGACAGATCCGTCGAACTGGCAAAGGACGGGTTGTGAAATATGGAGCTGCAGAGGCCGATGCAAGAAAGCCGGTCGAGTCCTCTTGTGTGTTTTTTTCGGGGTTTTAGGCAAAGGCACCCTCTGATAGTTGAAGTGGGCTTCCATGTTTCCAACCCCATGCCTGACTGGGTGGAGATGGACCTGTGGCTTCCGCAGGGATGTCAGCTGTCGTAACAATGTTTCAGGGAAAACAATGCATGATTTTCACCTTAATCTAGTCTAAAACCCTCTCAACAGATAGTACAGATGTGGTGGACTGTAGGGTTGGGTAGTATGATGGCAGAATTTTGTCCATCGCTTTAGAGATCCATCAATCCATCCATTATCCAAACCGCTTATCCTGCTCTCAGGGTGCTGGAGTCTATCCCAGCAGTCATTGGGCAGCAGGCAGGGAGACACCCTGGATAGGCCGCCAGGCCATCACAGGGCGCACACACACACGCACACGCACACGCACACACACACACACACACACCCACCCCCCAGGGACAATTTAGTACAGCTGAGTCCCCTGATCCACGTCTTTGGACTATGGGAGGAAACCAGAGCACCTGGAGGAAACTCACACAGACACAGGGAGAACATGCAAACTCCACACAGAGGACGACCCGGGACGACCCCCAAGGTTGGACAGCCCCGGGGTTTGAACCCAGGACCTTCTTGCTGTGAAGCGACCGCGCTAACCACTGCACCACCGTGCCGCCTGGTTTAGAGATGAGCAGATGAATTTGCCCGCAAGATGAGACAGGTGTTTAAGTCATAAAAACATGTCTAATTTTAAAACTTCTTCCGAATGTGAATAAATAAAGAAAATATAAACAAGTTTGACTGTAAATTTCCATTCATAATTGTCAAAAAAACAAACAAAAAGAGTTGTATGTTCCTTTAACATGGCATCCAGCGTGTACTAAGTCAGCTGGACACAAAATTGTGTGGTGCAGAAGGTCGGAGCAGTTTCCAACTCGCCATAAAAATAACGGAATAGGTTCCTGTAGGTTGGTGTACATATGTAGTATTTATATACATGCACGATGGCAGCAACTGTGTATAGTGTGTCATATTGTGTATAGTGTGTGTGATATTATGTATAGTGTGTGTGTGATATCGCTGTGTGCATCAGCAGAGAGCGAGGATGTAGTTCACTGAAACCAGTGTGAAGCTGTGCTGAAAGCTTATCCACATAATTTATTGACTCCTGGAGTCTGGCCTCACGACCCCCCCCCCCCCCCGCCCCACCGAGTTACACCACACTTCACATATTAGCTGTTTCTCTCTTCAACCTAGACATGCATGCAGGCATGCATGAAAACACAAACACACTCTCACACACACACATACACATGGCTGAAAAGCCGCCAACGTGCCGCAGTTGTGCGCGTCTCCTGCCAGCTGGAGCGCCGTTCCTTCTCCGCGGTGTTCTCAGACTCGTCAGGCCCACGCTTTGATGATGGCCGACATGTGTTTGATCTCGGCGTGAGCCCATTTCATGTCTTGGCTGCTGCCTTTCCTGCAACCATCCCCCAACGCGGAGCCGAGCTCCTGGAAGGGTCTTACAGCCACAACCCAGAGGCTCTTTTTCTTTTCTTTTTGCCTCCCCTGCCCCTAAAGAGGCAAGAGAGGGCTGGTAAAGGGCTGTAAACCTGCAAGGTAGCCAAGGTCACAAAACTCATTTGGAGACAAGAACAGAGGCGTTAATTACTATTTGAAGCATATAAATACACACAAAACCAGTTCATTTCACAACATGCACACACACACACACACACACACACGCACAGACCCACTTTCACACACACTGATCCATGCACACATACACACTCTGTTGGTTAGACAGGCCTGCGTGTGTGTGTGTGTGTGTGTTTCCATATAACATGTGTGTGCACCAGAGGCGGCTCCCTTGAGTACCGACTCATCTCACGTGTCAGCTTGCAGCAGGAAACAGAAAGAGGAAGTGATCACCACACGACACACTACGGAGTCAGATAGACACACTCGTGCAATGGGCTGGCCTTCTTCTTCTGTGCGTGTCCCTGTGTGTGTGTGTGTGTGTGTGTGTGTGTGTGTGTGTGTGTGTGTGTCTAAGTGAAAGAGATGGACAGTTGGGTTGGACATTTCTTTTCGTTGTGTGTGTGCGTGTGTGTGTGTGTGTGTGTGTGTGTTTTCTCATGGCAGGTGAAGGGAAGCCTGCTGTCCTACTGTCAGTATGAGAAGTTGCTTGTTGTGTTAACGTTGCATTGCAAAAGTTAACGGTCACACGGTTCTACTTCTTCCAAATCGCCAGCGTGCTGCTCGGCAGCGTGCCCTTTAACCAGCGTACGGGTGCGCCGAACAAGCTGCTCTAGCCAGAAGGGGGCGCTCTGCTTTGCTAAAGTAGAGGGAAGAGCACAAAATCGGAACTGGGATTTCATGATATACAGACAACCGACAACAACACAACACAACGACAGTCTGAGCAGTGGTGTCGGCGCCGGAACAAGTCTGACGGACAGGCCTAAGGTTTTCACGGGGGGGTGGTGGAGTTAAACAACGGCACTGGTTGCGAGACATGTCCAGACCACTGTTGAAGAAACTAGCAGGTGACCAAGGGCGCTGAGACCAAACCAGAAGCAACATTATTCAATACGCCGCACACGGTAACGGAGCATCAGCACGCCATAGGAAGTACTGGACACGTCGCCAGGGAGCGCACAACACACCGCGGTTCGACACCACCGGCACAGCAGCACTGACAGCGTGTATGAGAGCAGACAGACGCAGATGTGTGGGATGCAGCAACCGAGGTGTTCGCTGGAGCGGCGATAATGTCTACCGCTGGACTCCCTTCGCCCGCCTCGCCAGCTGTTTCCTCAGGTGCTGCAGCATCTGGGCTCCCCGTCTGCTGGTCTCGACTCTGGGCCACAAGAAAACCACTTTCTTGTGTCCATCTTTGACGTTAACTAGCTTGCTCAATTAACGTGTGCGCATAATGTGGAATTCACTTCCTGACACGTCAATTAGCACCTGAGCAGACAAAACCACACGGAGGTTCTGCTCCAGTCTCCTGCCCCATTTTCAACATCAGGGGTAATTATTTTTACATTCATTTTGGGGGGCTAGTCCCCTCCCCCCACCATCAAATGATGGGCCGTCCGGGTAGTATAGCGATGTATTCTGCTGCCTACCAACACAGGGATCGCTGGTTTGAATCCCCGTGTTACCTCGGGCTGGGTCGGACGTCTCTACAGACACAGTTGGGTGGGAAGCCAGATGTGGGTATGTGTCCTGGTCGCTGCACTAGCGCCTCTTCTGGTCGGTCGGGGCGCCTGTTCAGGGGGGAGGGGGAACTGAGGGGAATAGTGTGATCCTCCCACGTGCTACGTCACCCTGATGAAACTCCTCACTGTCAGGTGAAAAGAAGTGGCTGGTGACTCCACATGTATGGGAGGAGGCATGTGGTAGTCTGCAGCCCTCCCCGGATCGGCAGAGGGGGTGGAGCAGAGACCGGGACGGCTCGGAAGAGTGGGGTAGTTGGCCGGATACAATGGGGGAGAAAAAAAAACTTTCCTCACATGCAATGTAGTACTCTATAACTTGTGGCCCAGTGGTTAGCACTGTTGCCTCACAGCAAGAAGGTCCTGGGTTCGAACCCCAGGCTGTCCCAGGTCCTTTCTGTGTGGAGTTTGCTTGTTCTCCCCGTGTCTGCGTGGGTTTCCTCTGGGTGCTCCGGTTTCCTCCCACCATCAAAAAAGACATGCATGTTAGGGTTAATACTTCTGTCTGTGCCCCCGAGCAAGGCAGTGGAAAGCAATAACTGGAGTTGGTCCCCGGGCGCTGCAGCTGCCCACTGCTCCTAGCTACACAGCTAGGCTGGGTTAAAGGCAGAGAAAGAATTTTGTTGTATGTATGTACAATGACAAATAAGGTATTCTATTCTATTCTACTCTATACCTTGAATCAACTGATGTCTAAAATAGGGTAACTTCTATTTAAAGGGGCGCCTTTCCCTTTCTTTTCCAAACAGCAGCTCGTGTCCATGTTGCCTTGTTTTATTCATGTTGTTGCCAAGGGACTTTGTAAGTGGAAATACAGTCGCTGTGTTTATCTCCCATCCTCCATCTTTGTTTCTATGAAGTGATCATAACCCTCCTCACTAGATCCCGCGCATGCTGTGATGCTCTGATCTGTGAGCAGCCGGTTGACGCTGCAGGGTTTGGGCTGTGGAGAAACACAACGCCTTTGCGGGCGGTGGCCCCAAAAACCAGGCCAGCGAGACGGCGTGTGAAACTAAGCCGCTGTGCTCAGAATCAAAAGACTACAAAGACTATAACCAGGGGTGACTTAATCCTGTCATAGGCCTCTGGGCTTGGCAAAGGCCATGGGCCCCTGCTGCTCCCCACAACCACAGATCCACCACCACAAGGAACTGATTTACCTCAACACACAGTGATACTGCTTCGCCCCGCCTCACCACAACAAACGCACCGCACAGGAATGTGTCGTGTCGAGATGTTGTGTCCAGATAAACCGGTTCAACTTCCTCCCATTTCCTTACCTGGATTATTGAGCATGCATAAAGACCCTTTATTCTTCATCACACCTTCCAAATAAAACACACATCTCTCTCCAACAGTATGACATGTCACACTTCAAAATGTCAGCACGACTACCAACACTATCCGCAACACACTTCTGCACCCATGCAAACACTACCACCACTGCAACAGACCACACCGGCTGCAATGCAAGCTGCACAAACAGCACATTAACGCCATAATAACAAGCACTAAAATTAAACAAGGACTTGCCCCTAGAAGTGTCTCCGCCTGGTTTTCTTGGCAGCCAAACCTCTGAAAGTTGTCGGGTAGCCGAGTCGCACAACTCGCACCTGCTGCTTTGTCGCTTTGAGCCTTTTGGAAAAATCCTGTTAACTTGGTATTTTTATTAAGGAACTCCGGGTTTCGCTTATCTTTTTCCTTTGGGGCCTTTCGCTTTCGAGCATCACTCTTATATCTCCAAAATTCCACCATGGTCGTCGTGGTTTTTTTCTTAATCAAGTGGTCGCCAGACCTCGTAACGCCGCAACGCTGTGAAACCACCTCCACCAACCAGTGTCAACAAATTACCACTGGTAACAAACTGGCCGATCAGTACACAGGATTTATGACATTAACCCCCCCCCCTAAAAATTATATTTATTTATTTATTTGAATTTTTAACCCTTTTTCTCCCCAGTTGTACTTGGCCAATTACCCCACTCTTCCGAGCTGTCCCAATCACTGCTCCACCCCCTCTGCTGATCCGGGGAGGGCTGCAGACCACCACAGGCCTCCTCCCATACATGTGGAGTCACCAGCTGCTTCTTTTCACCTGACAGTGAGGCGTTTAACCAGGGGGATGTAGCGCGTGGGAGGATCACACTATTCCCCCCAGTTCCCCCTCCCCCCCAAATGGGCGCCCCGACTGACCAGAGGAGGCGCTAGTGCAGCGACCAGGACACATACCCACACATACTCACAGGTGTTTTCTTTTTTATTCCAAACACAACAGTGTGCTGCCACCTTGAACTACGCACGGGAAGCCGAGTCAGTGCTGATGTTGATAGTCGTCCTCATTAGGTTTGAACTACGCACGGGAAGCCGAGTCAGTGCTGATCATGACAGTCGTCCTCATTAGGTTTGAACTACGCACGGGAAGCCGAGTCAGTGCTGATCATGACAGTCGTCCTCATTAGGTTTGAACTACGCATCGGAAGCCGAGTCAGTGCTGATCATGACAGTCGTCCTCATTAGGTTTGAACTACGCACGGGAAGCCGAGTCAGTGCTGATCATGACAGTCGTCCTCGTTAGGTTTGAACTACACACGGGAAGCCGAGTCAGTGCTGATGTTGACAGTCGTCCTCATTAGGTTTGAACTACGCACGGGAAGCCGAGTCAGTGTTGATCATCACAGTCATCCTCGTTAGGTTTGAACTACGCACAGGAAGCTGAGTCAGTGCTGATCATGACAGTCGTCCTCGTTAGGTTTGAACTACGCACGGGAAGCCGAGTCAGTGCTGATCATGACAGTCGTCCTCGTTAGGTTTGAACTACGCACGGGAAGCCGAGTCAGTGCTGATCATGACAGTCGTCCTCGTTAGGTTTGAACTACGCACGGGAAGCCGAGTCAGTGCTGATCATGACAGTCGTCCTCGTTAGGTTTGAACTACGCATGGGAAGCCGAGTCAGTGCTGATCATGACAGTCGTCCTCGTTAGGTTTGAACTACGCACGGGAAGCCGAGTCAGTGCTGATCATGACAGTCGTCCTCGTTAGGTTTGAACTACGCACGGGAAGCCGAGTCAGTGCTGATCATGACAGTCGTCCTCGTTAGGTTTGAACTACGCACGGGAAGCTGAGTCAGTGCTGATCATGACAGTTGTCCTCGTTAGGTTTGAACTACGCACGGGAAGCCGAGTCAGCGCTGATCATGACAGTCTTCCTCGTTAGGTTTGAACTACGCACGGGAAGCCGAGTCAGTGCTGATCATGACAGTCGTCCTCTTTAGGTTTGAACTACGAACAGGAAGCCGAGTCAGTGCTGATCATGACAGTCGTCCTCATTAGGTTTGAACTACACACAGGAAGCCGAGTCAGTGCTGATCATGACAGTCGTCCTCATTAGGTTTGAACTACGAACAGGAAGCCGAGTCAGTGCTGATCATGACAGTCGTCCTCATTAGGTTTGAACTACGCACAGGAAGCCGAGTCAGTGCTGATCATGACAGTCGTCCTCATTAGGTTTGAACTACACACAGGAAGCTGAGTCAGTGCTGATCATGACAGTCGTCCTCGTTAGGTTTGAACTACGCACGGGAAGCCGAGTCAGCGCTGATCATGACAGTCGTCCTCATTAGGTTTGAACTACACACAGGAAGCCGAGTCAGTGCTGATCATGACAGTCGTCCTCATTAGGTTTGAACTACGCACAGGAAGCCGAGTCAGTGCTGATCATGACAGTCGTCCTCATTAGGTTTGAACTACGCACGAGAAGCCGAGTCAGTGCTGATCATGACAGTCGTCCTCGTTAGGTTTGAACTACGCACGGGAAGCCGAGTCAGTGCTGATCATGACAGTCGTCCTCATTAGGTTTGAACTACACACGGGAAGCCGAGTCAGTGCTGATCATGACAGTCGTCCTCATTAGGTTTGAACTACGCACGGGAAGCCGAGTCAGTGCTGATCATGACAGTCGTCCTCATTAGGTTTGAACTACGCACGGGAAGCCGAGTCAGTGCTGATCATGACAGTCGTCCTCATTAGGTTTGAACTACGAACAGGAAGCCGTGTCAGTGCTGATCATGACAGTCGTCCTCATTAGGTTTAGGGGCTGCATGGCTCTGTTGCTGCATAAAGGAGGAATTATGAGAATTTCCTCCTTGTAAGTGAAGACGGTGCGAGGTGCATTCACAGTGGGAACATGATTTGCCCCCGGTCAGTTTTCTCCTCCAGATGGAGAGCCGCGTGTGGAGATGTTTATTTTCCACTTTATTTTCTCTCCTCTTCCTGCCCGCTGTGCTGCCATTTTGCAGCCCTCCCCCCGAGGCCTTGACGGAAAAAACAGAAGGAAGGTGAGGGATTTTATCCTTTTCAGCAAGTGCGATGCCCGTCTTCTGAAAATAAATAAATAAAAGCGTAAATAAATCTTCAAAATGTTGCCCTAAATCTTTCACGATGCGCCTGAGGCCACTTCTAACATCCATCAGATATTTCTGGGCCAACGGATCGCAGCAGGCCCATTTACGCTCCTGCGAGCGGGGTGCAGTTTTGTCTTGTGTTCTTACAGGAAGTGTTCATCTCAGCCGTACCGTATGCATTTCCACTGCCATCTTTTCCAGATGTGCGAGTATTGAACACAGAATTACATGGAGGGGTATTTCATGGGCTGGTATTTTATCTGCACTGCTTCCCAGTTTGTGTGGGTGGAGCGGGTGGATCCGCCGTCAGTCAAAATGTGGGCGATGCTAAAAGCTAATTTACAGCCACTGCTCAGAAAACTCCTATTTTAGACCTTACAATAAGGCAGCCGTCGTTGCCTTGCTTCATTTCTGGAAAGTAGTGCTTCTTGTGCTGAAATTACGTGGGCGGTCGGAAAAAAAAAAAAACGGTTTGCATATACGCGGCGTATGAAATGATTAAACAACGTGGGAGTCTGTTATTCAGCTTGGATGGAAAGACAAATTGCGGGTAAATTTCTTGCTTTGAGAGAATCTATATTTATATTGGTGTGGAAAACTACACCAGCAGGTGCTGCGGCCACAGCGAAAGAAGGACACAAACAGAGAGAGAAAGAGGATTATTTCGGCGTATTGTGCGTAAGTCATTCAACTCGTCAATGAATCAAAAAGCGGATCTGGTTCAAACTTCTCCTTTCGGGGCCGCTACGCACTCAGCTGTAGCGACACTTCCCTTTTAAAACCTCAATCTGTGACCATCACAGACTGGTGATGAGAGCCTCACACACGGGCTACACGTGAAGGGGGGACATCTTGAAAAACACTGGGCAAAATGGTTAATATATAAATCAAGGGGGCGTCCGGGTAGCATAGCAGTCTACGTATTCCGTTGTCTACCAACACAGGGATCGCCGGTTCGAATCCCCGTATTACCTCCGGCTTGGTCGGGCATCTCTACAGACACAGTTGGCCGTGTCTGTGGGTGGGAAGCCGGATGTGGGTATGTGTCCCGGTCGCTGCACTAGCGCCTCCTCTGGTCGGTCGGGGCACCTGTTTGGGGGGGAGGGGGAACTGGGGGGAATAGTGTGATCCTCCCACGCGCTACGTCCCCCTGGTGAAACTCCTCACTGTCAGGTGAAAAGAAGCAGCTGGTGACTCCACATGCATGGGAGGAGGCAGGTGGTAGTCTGCAGCCCTCCCCGGATCAGCAGAGGGGGTGGAGCAGAGACCGGGATGGCTCGGAAGAGCGGGGTAATTGGCCAAGTGCAACTGGGGAGAAAAAGGGGGAAAAATGAAAAAAAAAGAAAAGAAAAAAAAAGAGACTTAAACCATACTGCTGTCCAGATGAATATGGACCTGCTCCCCCCGGCAGGCTCTGCTCACCTGTAGTCGTGTCTCTGAATATTTTAGGTATAGTTATGCATTTTCTGCTGTATACCTCTTTTTGCTTTTCCACCCGCAATAGGCACGCCCTACAAGAACATTAAAAAAAGATAAAACTCAAAGGGAGGACAGAAAGAATGAACCACAGGATAAGGATAAGGTGAAATATATCCAGGACAATTTACAAAAAAAAAAAAAAAACTTTGTTGGTGTTCCTTGGATGTCAAGGTGCCATTATTTTGAAATTGCTGTGTGTTGTTGAGTGCGTCTACTTATTTTTTCCCGTTTTGCTCTATTACTTTGTTAAATGTGTTCATTGTTTAGTTTGTCATTATTTGTGTGTGTGTGTGTGTGTGTGTGTGTGTGTGTGTGTGTGTGTGTGTGTGTGCGCATGTGTGAAATATATGCAGAGGTCAATAAAAATATTATTAAAAAAAAACTCGTCCTATTGCAGACTTTCACACACAAGTCACACTCCAGGTTACTGTATTGTCCTCTAAAACACACACACACACACACACACACACACAGACACACACATTCATTTTAAGGGAGCTGTAAAATGAACCGTGCGACCCTGGATTACACTGAGTATATAGTGGATGGATGGAGTGGATGGATGGATGGGTGGATGGTGTAATGGTCACAGGTGTGCCTGGCTGACCAGCTGATCCAGCCCTACATCTCACCTCAGACTGCTTTGAACATCTCTCTACAGCTATCTAGCCAAGTTGAACTCAGGAGAAATAATCCAGAAGTGGCTCATTTATTTTCCAGACAAACCGTTAAAAATGACCACAGACACGACAACAAATTCTGTGTAAAACATCTCGGTCGTATTTAGCACGGCCGATTCACCTGACCTTCATGTCTTTGGACTGTGGGAGGAAACCGGAGCCCCTGGAGGAAACCCACACAGACACGGGGAGAACATGCAAACTCCACACAGAGGACGACCCGGGATGACCCGCAAGGTTGGACTACCCCGGGGCTCAAACCCAGGACCTTCTTGCTGTGAGGCGACCGCGCTAACCGCTGCGCCACCGTGCCGCCCCGGGGCGGCACGGTGGCGCAGCGGTTAGCGCGGTCGCCTCACAGCAAGAAGGTAGTATAACAGAACAACACAATGGCAAAGGTGCCGTTAAAAAAAACAAAAAACAAACAAAAAAAATTGCTCATATCTCAGGTTGCATGCAATAGCATGCAAAAGTACTGCATTAGTGTCAGTCAGTCAGTAAAACTTTGTTTACAAAGCACTTTGCAAACACATGGTTGAAAACGCGTCAGAACAGACAGACAAACAGACAAGAAATCCAGCATGAAACACTAAAATCATCACAATGAAGGGATAAAATCCTTTTGATGAAAACCAACAGACAACACTGACGATAAGCCTGCAGACAGACTCGTCCTAATAGAGATCACTGGTCCATGATAGCGCACCACATTTGCATGAGTCAGTGTTTTGCATAGAGTCAGTACAGCAAAGAGGAACTACGCTTTGGTCACATTAAAGTCCCGCGTGGAAGAAGACGGCAGGTAGTGGTGAGCGTACATAAAAAGTGAAGTGGTTTGGGCTTGTGAGCAGATAGGGCAGACCGAGCGGTCCACCAGCAGATAATACAGCAAGTTTAAATCAAAACCCCCCTCTGCATCCTTCCTCTCTACTCAGATTCAGTAGATCTATAGCAAATACATGACACTGATCACCAGTGACTATCAGGGTTTGACCTGGCATGTGCAGATGTGTTTACAGCTCCTCATTAGAAAGTGTTACCATTATGATTGTGGTTATTTTATTATCCTCGTTATCTTTGTAGTACAACAATGATGAGTTGTTGCCTCAGGTGAAGGCGTTGAAATATCTCGGGGTCTTGTTCACGAGTGAGGGTAGGATGGAGCAGGAGATTGACAGGCGGATTGGTGCAGCATCAGCAGCAATGCGGACGTTGTCCCGGACCGTTGTGGTGAAGAGGGAGCTGAGCCGGAAGGCAAAGCGGTCAATGTACCAGTCAGTCTTCGTTCCAACCCTCACCTATGGTCATGAGCTTTGGATAGTGACCGAAAGGCTGAGATCATGGATACAAGCGGCTGAAATGAGTTTCCTCCGTAGGGTGTCTGGGCTGAGCCTTAAGAGATAGGGTGAGGAGCTCGGACATCCGGAGGGAGCTCGGAGTAGAGCCGCTGCTCCTTCGCGTCGAGGTGGTTCGAGCATCTGATCAGGATGCCTTCTGGGTGCCTTCCTTTGGAGGTTTTCCGGGCACGACCAACTGGGAGGAGACCCCGGGGTAGACCCAGAACTCGCTGGAGGGACTACATGTCCAATCTGGCCTGGGAACGTCTTGGGATCCCCCAGGAGGAGCTGGAAGGTGTTGCTGGGGAGAGGGACGTCCGGAGTGCCCTACTTAGCTTGCTGCCACCGCGACCCGACCCCGGAGAAGCAGCTGAAGATGAGATGAGATGAGATCTTTGCAGTAGGATATCAGTGTAGTTAGAGAGAGGCCATGTGAAGGTGTGGAACAAAAGAAGACTAGAGGACAAACATGTGAACCGTGTGTAAAGCCATTCTTCCTCGTCGGTCTTAGAGGCCGACCAGGGCAAGATGAAACCGTGCGACTGACTTGGACAATGATACGCCGGCTCTGCAAAGTCTCTATCAGGACTTCAGAGTATTCATGATTAAAAGGAGAGAAGCTGCTGTGACTTTTTTTTTTACTTATAACAGAATTTGGAAAAATCGTTTCAATAATTCATCCATCACCTTCATATCTGTATCCACTTTGTGAATTTTTCAGAAAGCTGTTGGTCACGTTAGCCATACGGTGGAACAGTTGAAGCAGATGTCTTGGTGAACCTGTCATATTAACACCACACTGAAGGAACCCCTGTACAACTCCATCACTGACTTACTTCCAAAATGAATACCACACAGTCACTTCAACAGGCCACATGTGTTTTGAGTATGAGGAATTTGACCTGGTACCTCGCTCTCGGTTACACATGGTAAGTGGTAAATGGACTGACACACATCCACACACCCATTCACACACTGATGGTGGAGGCTGCCAGGCAAGGCACCAACCTGCTCATCAGGAGCAGTTAGGGGTTCAGTGTCTTGCTCAAAGACACTTCAACACGCTCTCTGTTGGAGCCGGGGGTCAAACCAGAGACCTTCCGATTACTAGACGACCCGCTCTACCTCCCGAGCCATGCCCCCCCCACACACTACACATATATACATTTATGCAAGTAAATACAGTTATTATCGAAAATAAAGACATGATAGAAAATAGACAAGAGTAATTATAAAAATACGATAAAAAATAAAGATATTATGGGTGTCGGTCCAAGTATGAGCAATGTTCGAGATTTATTCTGACAGAGGTATACTAGAAGTAGGCCATGATAAGTCCTGTTACTGTGAGATATGTACTATGTACTATGTAGTATGTTGCATTGCACAGAAGTACGAGCTCTTGGGTGTTCGGGTAGCATGGCGGTCTATTCTGTTGCTTACCAACATGGGGATCGCCGGTTCGAATCTCCATGTTACCTCCAGCTTGGTCGGGCGTCTCTACAGACAAAATTGGCCGTGTCTGCGGCTGGGAAGCTGGATGTGGGTATGTGTCCTGGCCCCTACACTAGCGCCTCCTCTGGTCGGTCAGGGTGCCTGTTCAGGGGGGAGGGGGAACTGGGGGGGAATAGCGTGATCCTCCCACACGCTACGTCCCCCTGGTGAAACTCCTCACTGTCAGGTGAAAAGAAGTGGCTGGCGACTCCACATGTATCGGAGGAGGCATGTGGTAGTCTGCAGCCCTCCCCGGATCGGCAGAGGTGCTGGAGCAGCGACCGGGGACGGCTTGGAAGAGTGGGGTGATTGGCCGGATACAATTGGGGACAAAATGGCGGGGGGGGGGGGGCACTCTGGAAAAATAAGAAAAAATCTTCATCTGCTTTGCATTCATTCATTCAGAAGCATTGTTTTTACACTTCTTTTAAACATGTCTCTCAGTAATCCTTCAAGTAATTAGTAATTAGTTTAATTAGTTACCGACTCTACCCTATTCAAAAACATGTCGGAATTTGTTGCTTTTTCCTGCTAAAAAAAAAAATCATAGATCAAGCTAGCAGTTTTTTTTGCAGATTACAGTAAGCTGTGTGAGAGCTAATGAGTTCGCCTGGCCTTGGTGACGGCCTCGTGCTGCTCATCGGGGAGCGCAGCGCTCCATCACTGATGCCGCAGGATCAAAAGCGAGGGAGGAGAGGAACCCTTATGAAAGTCCATATGGTTTTTCTCCACCCGCCTCAGGACATGGTTTACAATGCAGACCGCGCTTCTCGCCTTCATCTTCACACTCGTTTACACTGTTGTGGACGCCTTCAAAGTCTTGGTTGGTGTTTTACAGCTTTCAAACAGAATTACGTTGACGCAACTCGGGTGGCTGTTAGAGCACCCAAAAAGAAAACATGGAGAGAGTTTATTAGTGACGGGCGATATGGACAATAGTATTATCACTATAATCGTATGGAATTTTACATGATGTTGAGATACAGCACAGTGTCTGCTTACATACACAAAAATACCATGTTAAAGAACCCAGCTGAGGTTCATCACAGTGAACTGCTTGGTGATGTAAAGTATAATATCAAACCAAAACTAGTCCCAAATATTGTCCCTTACATATTTCACACTTCATTCTGTGAGGAAATTTAAATAATAGATTCTCATCATCAGCATCAGCAGTAATGTGGACGTTGTACTGGACCGTTGTGGTGAAGAGTGAGATGAGCCAGAAGGCAAAGCTCTCAATTTACCAGTCAGTCTTCCTTCCAACCCTCACCTATGGTCATGAGCTTTGGGTAGTGACCAAAAGGGTGAGATCGCTGATACAAGCGGCTGAAATGAGTTTCCTCCGTAGGGTGTCTGGGCTCAGCCTTAGAGATAGGGTGAGGAACTCGGACATCTGGAGGGAGCTCGGAGTAGAGCTGCTGCTCCTCCATGTCAAAAGGAGCCAGTTGAGGTGGTTTGGGCATCTGATCAGGATGCCTCCTGGGCGCCTTCCTTTGGAGATTTTCCGGGCACGTCCAACTGGGAGGAGACCCCGGGGTAGACCCAGAACTCACTGGAGGGACTACGTGTCCAATCTGGCCTGGGAACGCCTTGGGGATCCCCCAGGAGGAGCTGGAGGGCGTTGCTGGGGAGAAGGATGTCTGGAGCGCCCTACTTAGCTTGCTGCCACCGCGACCCGACCCCGGGGAAGCGGCTGAAGATGAGATGAGAGGAGATGAGATGAGATGAATGCCCAGCCCCACTATTTATAACCAAAAGACCCATCAGAGAGGCTTCTGTTTCACTTTATCATCTGAACAACACTGTCTAGTTAAGAGTGAGATATTCTGCTAACATATCAAAATGCAGTAAGAATATATGTGCAACTTTTACTGTCGATTTGAAAATGTTTTGCTCATCCGATTCATCTCTTCGGTTCTGACTTCATGTGGGAAAAATCCAGTGTTGTCGTTCAACAAGGGGAGTGGAGGACAACATTAAAATCAGTTTTACTTCATATTTCACATGGTGAGATTGAGCCAACAGCAGTTTATATACAAGCCTTCGTCTGCACGTGACACACCGCTGGCATTCAATGTATTCTGGGAACTGCAAAGATGTTGTACATGAACATATAGCTCACACACCTACACGGAGGAGTACTGGCATTAAGGTCAGAACTACTACTACTACTACTACTACTTTGGGTGCATCTTCCTTTCTCACCACATCCATAAACCTCCTCTTTGGCCTTCCTCTTTCCCTCTTCCCTGGCAGCTCCATATTCAGCATCCTTCTCCCAATATACCCAGCATCTCTCTTCCACACATGTCCAAACCATCTCAATCTTGCCTCTCCTGCTTTGTCTCCACCGAGGACGCACAAGCCGGTGCATTCTTAGCGCTGGTCCCAAGCCCAGATAAATGGGGGGGGGTCGGGGAGGGCATCCGGTGTAAAATCTTTACCAAATCAAATATGCGGCTCGAAAGTCAGATTTCCATTACAGTCAGAACAGTGGTGCAGTAAACAGGACGTGCAGCCAGTCAGACGCTTACAGGAGAAGATGTGCACACGCTGGGGTTTTTACCACAAACCCACCCAAAATATATTGTTCCCAAACCATAAGAACCAACACTAGCTATGATTTTAGATGCAAACTGCCGCTCTGTGCAGTATGAATGCCACACACCTACTGTCGCATGGAGTGTGTGTGTGTGTGTGTGTGTCTGTTGTGGTCATTCTAAGGGCAGGGATCAGCTGATTCAGGGTGTGTGTGAACTTGAGCTGCAGTTACCTTACACGGCCAACAAAATAAGCAACTGTCACATCTGATGTGTTTTCACTAAAGCCGCGGGCTGTGTTTGGACATGAGTATGCTGACTGTGTGGGCGTGTGTGCGCATGGGTGTGTGAATTTGCGTGTGTGTGTCATACAATGATGATCTACAAATCTGTGATGGCGTGGGTGAAACGTACTGCTGTGATTTTGAGAGTAAACTGAGGAAGTGTGGGAGTAGAGCATTCTGTGGCGACTGCTTTGATTACCATGGTAACTATGAACATGGATGTGAGCATGTCAATACACGTTTGTGTGTGTGTGTGTGTGTGTGTGTGTGTCCTTCAGTGCACCTAACTGTCTTCAGGGGCTGTTGTCTGCAGAGGCTGACATGATCTACCTAGACAGCGACAATGCCCTTGGCTTTGACCTTACACTGGTGGATGGAATGTAGTTATAAGCATATCACATGACTAGGTTTTAGACAGAGAGAAAGAGACCCAGCGACAGAGAGAGAGAGAGAGCAAGAGACCGAGACAGAGCGACAGGAAGAGAGACAGAGACGGAGAGAGACAGATAGGAGAGAGAGACGGGGAGAGACAGACACAGACAGAGAGAGACACAGGGAGGGAGAGACAGATAGACAGACAGACAGACAGACAGACAGACAGACAGACAGAGAAGAGTTTGAGCTTTCATCTTGGTGTTTTGGCAATAATGTTAACTTTCTTACTTAAAGACTTGAACTGTGAAAATAGAAAGTAAGAAATGCCCGAGACAAAGACCGGGAATTGTGGACGATAAGAGAGGGGGGGGGGGAGAGAGAGAGAGAGAGAGAGAGAGAGAGAGAGAGAGAGAGAGAGAGAGAGAGAGAGAGAGAGAGAGAGAGAGAGAGAGAGAGAGAGAGAGAGAGAGAGAGAGAGAGAGAGACAGAGCGAGAGAGACAGAGCGAGAGAGACAGCGCGGGAGACAGTGCGAGAGTGAGAGAAAGAGCGAGAGAGCGCAAGAGAGAGTGACAGAGAGCGACAGAGTGAGAGAGTGAGTGAGCGAGCGAGCGAGAAACAGCAAGAGAGAGTGACAGAGAGCGACAGAGTGAGAGAGTGAGTGAGCGAGCGAGCGAGAAACAGCAAGAGAGAGCGACAGAGACAGAGCGAGAGCAAGTGCGAGAGAGTGAGCAAGCAAGAGAGAGCGAGAGAGAGAGAGAGAGTAGGGAAGATAGACAGGGAATGTATAAGCAAAATGCAACTTAACTGTGGTGTAATGGGGCTAAACTCCAGAAAAAAGTTGTATGAAGTGAGACAGAAAGTAAAGATGGAGAAACAGCATGTGTGTTTGGTGTGCCAGTTAATAATCTAACAATGTAGCACCAGTGAATGATGCTGTTTGTAATAATGTAGCACCAGTGAATGATGCTGTTTGTAAGCACACATGGAAATGATGTATTATGGCTTTTAATGAGCTGTGGTGCTGACTGCTAAATATGTCATTCTCTCTCACTCTCTCCGTCTCTCTCCCTCCGTCTCTCTCTTTTTCTGTCTCTCTCTGTCTCTGTCTCTCACTCTGTCTCTCTCTTGCTGTCTCCGCCCCCTCTCCTATTCAATTCAATCATGGTATTACTGGCCATCTTTATGTGGATAGGGTATTATACCAGCTGCATATACCAAACAGACACCAGCACGCAAGGCACGCGCACACACACACACACTCCCGCATGCTTTGTTGCATCCAGGCTTGTCTTTTTGCTCATTAAATCTAATATGGCATTTCTTCCTCCACTTATGTAAAACCTTGACTCTTTGTCTGCAGTTGCAAAAGGCCGTTTGATTCCCATCTGGAAATGCAAAATGTGATTTAAATGACAAATGCCAACCCAGGAGCAGATGTTCTGCCCACTCTGCAAAAACAGAGGGGTGCCTGCATTCATCACAGATCATTTCAGATCAGTCTCGAGGAGCTGACTGGTTCTGGGATGAGAACAGATGACAGTATGGGTTAGAGTTAAGATTTAGAGATTTTACTCCCTCAAACATGGCTGAAAGTACTGACTGCCGGTTTTGGATGACAGCAATACTGTTTGAGGGGGCTTTCACTTCTGCTTTGTTCGGTGCCATTCGACCACACCGTGCAAAATGTAAGTTCCCGCTTTTGGTTTCTTTAAGGAAGAAAACGGGGCGGGTTTACAACTGGACAGGAATCCAATATTTTCAAAATTCTCGTCCTTTGTGTCTGCCGACAGCTCCCATACCGACCGGGGGCTACTAAAATGAAGCAGCCTCTCTTCTTCTTCATGTCCTGCAAACAAATCCGTACTGACAAGTTAACGGATCAATACTGACATGCACCAAATTCACACACACGGATATGGTTGCACGCGCGCACGCCCACACACACACACACACACACACACACACACACACAAGCTACTGGCTCATCTCTGTACACACATCTCTCATCCTGCTATTAATTTGTCTGGTCTGAATCCTATTAAATACGCCAGCCGTGATTACAGCCAATAGGATTATTATTATCCTTCATCAAAGCTCCTGTCTCAGAGTCTTCATCCTGTCTCAGAGTCTTCCTCCTATCATGTTTTGAAGCATGGCCACGCTGCTGAAAGACCGCAGATCGCTCGCCCGATGTCCTTTTTATTTCACCGTCAGTCTTTTCTGGCTACCCGGTGTGACCCTTGACCTGGGAAGTGTTTTGCTTCGAGCTGTAAAATGTCTGAAAACGTGGCGTGCGCGTCATATTGTGACTAATCCCGTCTGACAGAGACGCCTTCTGAACATGGAGACGCCACCACTTACAGCATACGACACAGTACATAATGTCATTTTCCTTCACGAGGCACCGGGGAAACCGTTTTATTAAGACACTTGCCAAGGCAAGCATCCCGCCAACTGCTGATGTGTGGACTGGACACGGACACACACGTCATCTTTACTTCTCCTGTTTCACTGTTCTAACTCTTCTCCGCCTCTTTTTTTCTACATCATCATTCTGTTCCCTCGTTCCTTATTGTAACGTTATTCTTACTATGTACAGTACTTTGCAATCTTCTTTAGAAAAACCCTATATAGTGGGCGTCCGGGTAGCGTAGTGGTCTATTCTGTTGTATACCGACACGGGAGTCTCCGGTTTGAATCCCCGTGTTATCTCTGGCTTGGTCGGGCGTCCCTACAGACATTATTGGCCGTGTCTGCAGGTGGGAAGCCGGATGTGGGTTTGTGTCCTGGTCGCTGCACCAACTAGCGCCTCCTCTGGTCGGTCAGGGCACCTGTTCAGGGGGGAGGGGGAACTGGGGGGGGACAGTGTGATCCTCCCACGCGCTACTCCCCCCTGGTGAAACTCCTCACTGTCAGGTGAAAAGAAGCGGCTGGGGACTCCACATGTACAGGAGGAGGTATGTGGTAGTCTAGAGGGAGCGCAGCAGCGGCCGGGACGGCACAGAAGAGTGGGGTAATTGGCTGGATACAATTGGGGAGAAAAAGGGGGGGGGGACCCCCCACCAAAAAGTACTTAAGAGACGTCAAAGTGGTACAACAGTCACACAGCTGGTGCAGACTTTGGGCGTGTTTTGTTGGACAGTATGTTACGGTAGACAATATCTTCACAATAGTAAGACGACACATGCAATGGTCCTGTAAACAGCAGACTTGTGCAAACGGCAGATTGTGTAGCTGGTAACAGTGACCATAAGCAGAGTGCCAGAGTGCATTTTCAATAGTGAAGTGGCAGTCGGGAGTGGTCAGTTATGGCTTGTAGGTAGAAGCTGCCTTGAAAGTCACTGGTCTTGGAAATTGGTCTTGTCCCTAAACTCACTTGATGCTCCGAAACAGAAGTAGAGAGAACAGCTTGTGTCCGGGGTGGATGGGGTGCCTGGTTATTGTGTGGGCCTTCTTTAGGCACCTCCGGGAATAAATGTCCTGCGTGGTGTGATGTACTCAGCTGTTTTCACTTCCCTCTGCAGAGCTTTGTGATGGGGTGGGGTAGAACTGCTGCCGTATCAGGCAGGATAGTCTCCATGGTGCATCAGCAGAAGTTAGTCAGGGTCCATGGGGCCATGCCAACTTTCCTCAGCCTCTGGAGGAAGACGGCAATCAGAATCACAATTCCTTATTCCGCCGAGTATATTGGATCAAAAGCTATGTAGATAAACAGCAACGTGCACTGTGTGTGTGTGAGAGAGAGAAATGCTAAGGATGCACATTTGACTTCCAAGTCGCCACACGCAGAGAACCATGGACGTTGCCAACAACATTATTTACGATGATTATCCCTCATGCAGACAGATTGTGTTTGGGTGATTGGCCCAATAACACTAATTACAACAGCACCATAGTGATGTGGTAATAAGGTACACCATCACATCCTGCTCTCAAATACCCATTCCTGCTGTACACAGGCTGCTTGGTCACCTCATATAAACTAGTCCTCCACTAAAGGGTGTGTACGGTATCCACTCCAAATTCTGCTTTACAGCCTGTTGCAACGAACAGATTATAACAAAATACCGCAGTGGCAAAATAGCTGGCAGCTGTTGCAGCCAACAAGGGACTTATAACCACACACAAGGACCATCTAGCACACCGTCCGTCTCTGCAGTAACAGCATCATATCTTCAGCACAACACCACTAAACAGCTATCCCACATGATATGGAAGGATCTGTATTAACCTCTTTCCTCACAGTAATTTCATCTTCTTTGGGTTGCAAGAAATCCTTCCAATGCAGACAATCTTAAACACATCACACAGTGAATACGCCACCTACTGAGTCAGAGTCATCTGCCTGCTGAAGGACCTGCAGCTGTCTGAGCTTTGTCCAACCAACCTACAAAATGATAAAGCAGTTCAAACACAGAATGATAAGAGGAATAATAAATAAGGACCCCCCCCACAACTTTACATTTTCACTCTTATTGCATAATTTATTGATGAATAATTTATTTCATGAATTAATTATTGATTAATTGATTAAGACCAAGAGCGGGAGAAAGTAATTGTCCTACATGCAGCGAGTGGCCATGGCTGTCAGTTTGTGTGTGTGTGTGTGTGTATGGAATGTGTCTGACTCATATATTTGCAAAAGGCCAAAACTAAAAAGGCTGTGCTGCTCATCCCCAAAAAGGGCTGCTAGCTGAAGCGCTCAGCTGACAGTAAATCTTCAGATGTGTTTTCTGCCATCTGGCCCCGACATGTCCACGTTCTTCTTCCTAATATTACTGGAGACAGCAGGCGTTAAGACACCCCGCCATAACCAACACAGGTCTTACATGGATGAGGACTACTGGGACGGGCAGCAAATTGTGAATGTTAAGAGGATTCACTCCTTAAACAGGACACATCATTTATAATTCAGTCCATCATCTACTGTGCCCCGTGGTCTTCTCCTGGATCGCCACCTTGCCGTGCATGCACCAGTGATCCCAAGAGCTATGCCGTCCAGAGCTTGGCTCCTGGTAGGGTCACCGAAGGCAGACTGGTCAAGGGGGAAGTTCCAGATGAAGCGCGATCCAACAAAGACTTCAACGGAGGAACTGGTGGAAGATGTCTCCAGGTCACAACGCCAGTGAAGGTGGATGAAGGCTGCAACAGAGGGTGGTCCCCAGTCATCTTGGTTCTCCATGCCATTGGACTCTGGCCACCCCCTGCCGAGGACCGTGTGGTGGCTGCAGGCACGTCAGCCACTCCATGTAAAAAGCTGTCACGTGCAGGCGTCCTCCCGTTACGCGGATCCACCATTGGCTTCTAAACCCATCCGGGGACCCAGAGGGAGGACGGTCATACTCGACCCCAAGTGACCGCCGATGATGATGATGATGATCTATCATCATCTGTATCTAAAGCAAATTGATGTGCAATATTTTCAATAGCTTGCCATCAGTGAAACCATCTTAGTGCAATACTCTCTATATAGACTTAAAGCAGGGGAAGGGAAATTTCCTTCAGTGTTCTGTGAAACATCTTGTATTGCTTGTGCACCTGTGAGTAATTCAGATGGTCTGAGAGACCTCTCACACCATCTGAACTGTATAAGGTGAAATTTGAATTCTATAAGGTGGATTGTATACTGACGATCTTTATTTTGTATATTGTGTAGTATATTATCTAGTGTGATCTATTTGAGCCAATCCGAGTCAGATTCCTTGTGTATGAAACATACCTGGCCAACAGATGTGACTCTGACAACACTTGTCTCTCTCGCTGTCTCACTCTCTGTCTTTCTATCCCTTTGTCTGTTTCCCATTCCTTTCTGGTTCCCCCTCTAGTGTGTGTGTGTGTGTGTGCTGTTGTTTTATTGGTAGTGACTGGTGGTGGGGGAGGGAAAGACCAGGTACTGTAATCATTATTGATCTTTGAGAGCTTTTGCTCAAGGGCAAACGTATCTGCGGTGTGTGTGTGTATGTGTCAGTGTCCGTGCACATTGCCATCCTCACAACTGTACATTTATTAGTCAATAGGTGACCCACATAAAGGAGGAAGCCCCATTGCAAAACGCAGACACCATACGTGGTGTGCAGATCGCTATTGGTTTTTGTTTTTAATGTGAGCCCAATACTGAGCCCAGTGCACTAGCCAAATGTTGCTTCAGATGATAAATGGCGATAGATGGTGTGGTATTCTAACTTACTGGGAAGGGGTTTCAACAGTCCTCAATCAAGTGGGTGACACACAGGACTGAGGGCATTTCCGATGCTGGGCATGACAGCATGAAATAACATGTTCATACATGTGCCCGCGGGTGCTGAATCCCGCCGACAGCTTCATCAATTAGAAATCACTTGATCTGACCATCTCTTGCTGTGATGAACTATCACTGCGTGGAGAGAAACAGGCTAAACTGCAGAAGGACATAAATTAAAGGCATCAGGAATTAACCACCGTACTACTCCTACTGCTACAATGATGATGATGATAATAATAATAAAACTTTACATCATCTCCCATACAATATGTGCAGCTGAAAGTCCTTTACACTGAAAAGAAGTAAAAAACGACCACGTGCCAGTAAAAATACAATAAAAACCCAGTTTAAAAGTACTTAAGAATAAACGTAGAATGAAAACAAAACCAAGAGGAGACGAGGAAAGCAAAATATTACTACAAAGGGAGGAATGTGAAAAATTATAAAACGTAAGCTAATAACCGAGTAAAAAGTGGTGCACGTGAGGGTAGACTAAAGAATGAGAGCAAAGTAAAAAACGAGTGAGCTGTCTGTCTTTTACAGTAAATGCATTTTTCTCAAAAAATATCTGGTTTCATGCAAGACCGCAATCGCTGGACTTTGCAGAGTTCAGACGGTTTTGCAGACGCGAGCCTGGTGGCGCGATGATGTGTTGGACAATGCTGCCCTCTGGTGACGCCACTCAGAAATACAACACCTCCGAAAAGAAAACCAGCTGAGCCGCAGCGACACATACAAAACCAAAACGACTTCTGTTTCCCTCTTATGGAGGCTTCCAAAATTCAAATGAATATGCAGTCCCACTACTGCAATTTAATTTTCAAGCTATTATGTGCGACAAAATTTAAATCCAATAGCAGTAATGCAGCTTGCATTGGAAATTTAATGGTTTCAGTGATGTTTGCATACAATATTGAAATGCTAATGTACTGCATTTTGGTTTTTCTCTGGTCTGAGCTTCCTTATGCTCCACTTTCTTCTCCTAACACTACCATCACACAAAAATAAAAGTGAAAATGTACAATAGGTTTTTGCTCCATGTATTGTATAACTCCATGTGTGTGTCTCCTATTCCAGTTTTTACCGGGAAAAAATATTCAAACTATATTTTTGTTGCAGGTGATGGACACCCTGTCCAAACTGTCCCACACAACGGCTGCACAACAGAGAGGACTCAGGTGTGTCAGCATCTCCAGCTCATTTTTAGCTGCTTATATTTTTGGGTTACTAGTCAAACAATGTGTCATCTATCTTTGCATAATTGTATTTGCATAATTGTCCTGTAATCTTTTATATTGAAAAGACTGAGAATACGGTTGTGTTTGTTTACTGGGATAGATGATAATGTGTTGAAAAGAGCAAAGTGACAGGGCGGTTTGGTCAGATATTACAATTCATTACAGTACAACGATGATGTGCACTGATGTCATATCAATTTCTGTTTCCTGCGAGGAAACTCACATGCTTAACCTAGAACACATGTTTTGTTGTGTGTGTTTTTTGTCTTTTGTGCGTCTTTACCTTCAAAGGCCTTTTCCAACGGAGGAGAGCGTTCAGGATGAGGACATCTACAACCACCTGGAGGACCTCATAGAGTATGTTAACACTCCTTCTCCTTTCACTCCACCCGCTGCCGTCCCACTCTCCATCATTAACTAAAATAGAATTATATTCCAGAGTCACCTCAAAGGGGATGAAAAACAAACAGTTCTACTGCATCTCCCATCGGACAATGACGGATTTATAAATATACGAGGATGTAAGAGAAACATTAATGGGACATGCTCACTGTGACACCAAGATCAGATTTTTATTTAGCACACCATTTAGTTTAGATCTGATCATAATCACAAAAACTTTGCATAAGTTGCAGATGCTAAAACGAACTGTTCATGCGCCGTATTAGTTTAGCTACCTGTACTCTGACTGGCACTTGAGAGCACTTTTATTAGTCTGCTGGTCGTCTCGCTCTCTTCTGACTTGTTTTCGTGTGTTCCGCGAAATGCACTGTGGTGCTGACGTAGTTCCGGTAAAATCTCTGCCAGCTTGTTCACTTCCGCAATGCTTCCAAAATTCATGTAGTTTTTGTCAAATGGTGACGCCGTCTCAGAAAAAGACATTTTAAGTTTCAACGTACCTTTTGCACGACAGCTGAACACTGCTGTGTGCCTTTGTGTCAAGCCTCCAGTAAGCACAGCAAAGTACTTAGTTTTCATACGTTTCCCTCCAATGCGGAAACCAGGCGAAAATGGATTGTCGCTACCCGGAGGGACAACCTCGCCATTAGCCACCATACCCGCGTTTGTGGACGGCATTTTAAGAAGGGGATGTTCGTGAGCCAGGGTCCGAGACAAGTTGGCGAGTGTTAAAGAAAGGAGAGGTTCCGGCGCTGTTTGTGTGGAACAATTTCTCCGTCCCACTTCCAACACACCAGACGTGAAAAATCAGGCTGTTGAGTCTTCAAGTGTGAAACCCTCAATGGCTGCCTCCGACATCACGCACCCTAATCAGTACTCCAAAATAGTATGCGAGTGTTTTTAGTACGTCAGAAACCATAGTATGCATCAAATAAGTCTGCGAAAAATACCAGGATGTCATACTACATGCAGAGAAATGTCTAGAGTATGCAAACACTAGACATTATGCAAACATGGATATCCCACAATGCATTGTGATACTTCAAAACAATGACCAACAGTGGCGGCCCAACTGGCAGAACAGCCCAACGGTTTAAATTTAAATTTGTTGGCATATGTAGTATATAAGTAAGTAGCACGTGATTTCGGGTGAAACCAATCCATCTTCTGTCGCATAGTGTGAGTAGGATCAAGACAGCAGGCAAGACCAATGGTTAAGACCCGTCTTTAATACTGTCCAGAAGGTTTAAAATGGCCACTGTCCAGCGCCTGTAAATACTGCAACGCCTCGGTGGTAGTCGTGGTGCGTCTGAAACAGTGTCTGTAACCAGACATGTTGGCAATCATCAAAAATCAAGTTTAGACTATTTCTCTGCACTGGAGGATGCTAGTGTGCTTCTAGGACAGAGCAACGAACTTCGTGAAGGAAATGACGCGAACAACACACGTCATAAATAGACATGACGCGCACGATGACGCGAAAATTACGAGTGGTCATTGTGACCGCTCATGGTCGTTTTAGGTAGCTATTATAACTTTTTTGTGCAATTGATCTAAAATTCATTTTAATGCAAACATATGCAATTTTAGGGGCATTCATGGAGTGGCAGGTCTGTTTCTCTCTCTCTCTCTCTCACAAAAAGTTATTAAACTTTGAAAATCCAAAACGGTCAAAATGACCGCCTTGGTCAGCCTGCATCGGCAAAGACTGGTTAAGACACATGGTGGAACCGCAACGAAACGAAGAATATCAGCATCGGCCGAAATGCCGGCGGAAATGATCGGTTATCGGATATCAGCAAAAAAGTTAACATCGTGTATCTGTAACTCAATTGTCTTGGCTATAGGTGTAGAAACCACACCAGTCCTCTGAATGCAGGGTAGCTGCTGCAGGCCCATTTATTTCTGGCACAACTCAGTTCTGGCAAAACCAAAATGAAAATATAGACGTTGTGGTCATGTACTGTCAGCTCAACTCCAGCCCAACTCTGTCGCCGTCGTGTGACGAAGGGGTTTCTACTGCTAATATATACATACGTAACACAAAATAAAACACAATAATAACAACTGGTTCAACCAAAATAATACCTGACTGTATATTACAACAGTGTTAAATTTCACGACTTAATATTGTAGTGAATTCAGGGGGCAGCCCGGGAACCGCCACAGCCGGGACGCGAACCGTGCACGTTACACTATAAACATTATACACAGTAACATTCCCTGGACCCGTCTGTATTAATATGAAATGAATATAACTGTATGTACATCGCAGAACATTTATATTCAGCAAAACAACATACCTGGCAAAATCAAAATGAACAGACAGGTGTTGTGGTCATCATATATTGTCAGCTCAACTCCAGCCCTGTTGATAAAGAAAAGTAACCAAACATTAGCTAGCAGAGAACAATGGCGGCCATTACACGCTTTATTAGCTTGAGTCAATGTTTTGTGGAAGTTTAACAAAAGAAACACACACACCAAAAAAAGCATGGAAAAATATTGTGTATACATTTATATAACGCTTGCCGCAACTGGAGTGCACTTTTATCAATTTTATAACACTTTTTTTTAGCCATATTTGGAGTGAGCTCTTTAGGGCAACATACCGACTCTCTCGCCATCGACTCGTGTGACCAAGGGACAGAGATGTCACCACTAAGAGGTGCTAAGTGAAAGATGCCAGGTTTCAATATGGGGAGTATAAGAGAAACTCTATAAAGAACAATAACTTAATATATTTTGCCGAACTTCAACAAGCTTACAACATGTAATTCCCATCTCTGTTACATATGCATAAATAAGCCTGAGCACAGATATAACCGTTTCCTCATGGGGACCGAAAGAATGTCCCCATTAGGTCAGGGTTTCATGTTTTACCACACCTTATGAGGTCATTTGGTCCTCATGACTGTAGATGAACACACACACACACACACACACACACACACACACACACACACACACACACACACACACACACACACACACACAGCGCCAGCAGGGCCTCCCTCAGGCGGGCTCGGAGCTGGATGGGCTCCGTGCAGCTGTGAAGGTAATCGGTTCAGACGCGGGTGGTCAGAACGGACTCGTGACTGCAGGTTTTCAGACGGGGCCGTGGATGTCCGTTTAACATCCATGTATATTTTTATGTGAGTTTGAGCTGATTTTACAGACCTAGTAAGGGTCTGTTCTCAGACAAGTTCCTTTAAAACAGATTAAATATTACATCTGTAAGACCAGTATCGTGTGTGTGTGTGTGTGTGTGTGTTCCAGTGAGAAGGGGGTGGGGGATGAGGACGATCTATATGACTGTGTGTATGATGATGAAGACGGAGGAGAGATCTACGAGGACCTGATGAAGACGGAAGCCATCCCTCCACCGGTCAGTCCAACTCCACTAGTCACCACCTAACCAACATCTGTGTGAATGTGACAGTGGATTGTGGTTGAAAAAGAGCTTTGACACACAGCAAAACCTTCTTTGGGAAAGAAAAAAGCTTTATAAGAAGGATAATTACACTGTTAAGTGTCTCGTCTGTTTTGCTGATGGTTATTTATATTGCATGGCTGTGGTGGTCAGGTGACAGCATACAGAATAGTTAGTATCTCAAGCTATAGTTTACCGGAATTTGATTAAACATCAAATAAAAATGCTAAACAAAATTCCTTGAAGCTAAATTCCAGTCTTGCCCAAATTCAGATTCTACTGACGAGTATGTTCAAAAACACAAGAAATGTAAGTTTAGTCCTTATTTCAAGTTGTCCTTTCCTTTTCACCGCATGGATGCAATGTGGACCCAAACTTAGAACACCACGTGTCAAGATTGACAACCTCTGTGTGTGTGTGTTTTTGTGTGTAGGCTTTCCACAAACAGGCAGACACTGACATTAGGAGTTGTTGCCTGGCGGAGATCAAGCAGACAGAGGAGAAGTACACAGAAACTCTGGAGTCCATAGAGAAGGTACCGCCTGGTTCACTGACTGACTTACTAACAAACAGACAGACAGACAGACAGACAGACAGACAGACAAACAAACAGACAGACAGACAGACAGACAAACAGACTGGCAGCTCTTGGACTTAAAGGCTGGCTCTGTCTGACAGCCAGGGTTTGACAAGCGAGTTTCCATCAAATTATTGAAATGCACATTAGGAAGTATTGTATTAGAGAGGCTGGATGGAAACGTCAAAATTCAATCAATATCAATAAACTGGTAGGGAGTCAATAACTGTAGTTACCTTTGACTGTCCCAGAAAGTTGAATCACACAATATTTATTGATAGAAAAGTTTCATCACTCATCTAAGTGACCTCTTCAGTCTCAACTGACTGCAGGTATCCCACCCTTATTAACAATACAGTGGTAGGAGTGTCCGGGTAGCACGGTGCAGCGTTTCTCAACCCAGTCCTCAAGGACCCCCTATCCTGCATTTTCATTGTAACCCTGCATAGGTAGCCCTGCTTGTACTTACTCAACCAATCATCTCACAGCACTTAATTATGCAAGGTGTGCAACATCTGACATAATTTATTGCTGATTGGTTGAATAACTACAAACAGGTACCTATTCAGGGTTGCAAAGAAAATCTGCAGGATAGGGGGTCCTTGAGTACTGGGTTGGGAAACACTGGCATAGTGGTCTATTCTGTTGCCTACCAACCCAGGGATCACTGGTTTGACTCCCCATGTTACCTCCGGCTTGGTCAGGCATCCCTACAGACAATATTGGCCATGTCTGTGGATGGGAAGCTGGATGTGGGTATGTGTCCTGGTCGCTGCACTAGCGCCTCCTCTGGTCGGTTGGGGCGCCTGTTTGAGGGGGAGGGGGAACTGGGGGGAATAACATGATCCTCCCACGTGCTACATCCCCCTGGTGAAACTCCTCACTGTCAGGTGAAAAGAAGTGGCTGGCAACTCCGCATGTATCGGAGGAGGCATGTGGTAGTCTGCAGCCCTCCCTGGATCAGCAGAGGGGGTGGATCAGCGACTGGGGTGGCTCGGAAGAGTGGGGTAATTGGCCAGATACAATTGGGGAGAAAAAAATAAAAAGGGGGAAAAAAACAATACAGTGGCATAACGTCCATAAACAACAACCAGTTTCATATGCAAATGACCATGACCATTAACAAGAGTGTAGTGGTCATGTGTACTATTCACAGAGGGCTGGGGAATAGCTGCAATCACAGCATTGTAAGATGGCGACAGATGTGCTTAAAGCAACTATGTTACATGCAGAAAACTTTCATTTGACTGTTGGCTGAGTAGAAGAAATGCATAACTGACATGCTGACTCGCGTTCGCTGTCATATCCCAGGATAAACAGTCAGGACAGCTTCAGCCTTCAAAACTAATGTCTAGGTAACACCCAGTGACTTTAGCATTAGCTCATGGAAACACTCCTCACTGAAATGAGCACTGCAGATACACAGTCCCTCCAGGTTTGTAGGCACGTGAGCCCGATGTCTAAATAAATTCCATCCATTTCAGCAGTATAGTGGGATTTTTTTGGTATGGTGAAAGGAAGCTCCAGGAGCCGGTTTACATCCAAAAACTGCCATAACGTTCACTATGCTAATACTAACTCGCTCTCTGTACTGACAAGTCCGCTCTGCACAGGAGGTTTCAGGTTTCTTTGCCTGCCCCTCATTTGTATATTAAGCAGCGATTGGCTTTCGGATTTGTCACATACCAAATCTAGCTGGTCCGGGGTACGTTTGCATCTCAGATTTTTGGGAAGTGTACAGGCAGCTAGCTCTTCTTCCAGTTTGTCACTGCTCTAGTGACAAACTGCACAGATACGAGTCAGTATTGCCAAGGTCGGACAATTTAGGGGACACAAAACACATTTTTGAGTGGAGGGGTACTTTAATTATAGAGGATAGCTAGTAGATTCAGATAACTGGCGCTACCTGCTGTCACGAATGTGTAAAGACATTTAAATGCCTCAAATGTAAGACCACCCCACTTTTTCTAATGTAATTGCCAAAAAAAAAAAACTACTCTTGAAATCAGGTCAGTTCAATGCACTACATATTTGACACATACATAACTATTTTTTCGCATGGATGATGTTCACATAACTGGGAGTGTGTGTTTTTATTATGGGCATCCACGTTGAATTGACCGCCCAGTCATAATGGTTTGACCCCCCCTCCCCTGCTCCTTTCATTCATGTTTATGAAATGAAAAGAGAGTGAGTCTGATTTCCCTGGTGACACGTGACGTGTAAAAGGCGGCGTTGCATCTGTAGATGTAGCCGTTACGGCATGGCTCGGGTCCAGAGAAGAAATCATACCGCCCGCTCTCTGAAATGAGGTTGCTGTTGTTGTGGCCCGGACAGACCTCCAGTTTCTGCTGGGCTGAAACATGGACTTTAATAAAGGCCTTGCAAAATGATAGGAAAAAAAAACCTTCGCCTCCATTATTCAAGAGGGAACCTGATGTTCTCTCCCCCCCTCCCCCCTCTCTCTCTCTTAGCACTTTATGATGCCCCTCACCATGTTTTTATCCACGACAGAGATAGAGAAGGTTTTCATCAATATCACGGTAAGCCCCAGCCCGTGGTTTTCTTGTGTATGTGTGTTTGCATGTATGTAAATATGGGGACATAAGGAAATATTTCAAAAGTATAATAATCAAGTCAAATAGCCTGACGAGTTAAAAAAAAGAAAAGAAAAGAAGATAAGAACCACTAAGCTTTCACAGATCATATTGCAGTAATACAGTCTGTTATAATCACATTATACCACATTGTGTTGAACCATTGTGGCTCTTTGCAGGATTTGGTGACTGTTCATAAAAGTCTACTGTTAGAGGTCCGGGACTCAATTCAAAACAAAAATGCCCAAAACCTTTACCAGATCTTCATCACCTTCAAAGAGAGGTATGTGTACAATGTGTCTCTCTCTCTCTCTCTCTCTCTTTACTCCTCTATGTTTTAGTCACACTTCACTTTCTTTCACTCTTCGATTTTCATGCCCCCCCCCCCCCACTTTCATGGTACTTACCCATGCAGGTTGTTGATCTATGGGAAATACTGTAGCCACGTGGAATCAGCCATTGCTACTCTTGACAACATCTGCAAGGACAGGGAGGACGTCCGCATGAAACTCGAGGTAAACGTTTGCCTACGGAGCCTACAGACATGTATTCATCTGTTAACTTACATGTATTTTTGCATTAGTCATAACTGTTAAACAGTTAAAGATCGCCCCCAAGTGTGTGCATTTGGCACTGCAAGTGATGCCATTTGAATTTAGGCCTTCCACAAATGAATCAAGCCTACAGTGCTGTGAAGCGAATCAAGGATTAGCCTTGTTATGGGCATGATCCCATTTGAAATGTTTAATTGATTTCAGTCTGTGGTGTCTTTCTGCAGGAATGTTCAAAAAGAGCCAACTATGGCAAGTTTATACTGAGGGATCTGCTGGTCGTCCCCATGCAGCGTGTGCTTAAATACCACCTCCTCCTGCAGGTACACAATTATCCCCTCTGTTTACAAAGTTATACTTTGAGGTACTGAGGTTCGTCACATTGAACTTTTGGTAATATAAAGTATAGTATCAAACCAAAACTAGCTCTCAAAATCATTAGATTATAAAACAAAACTGTGTATCACTATATGTCTGTGAATGTTCTCATTCATCCAGGTCATGGTTGTCCAAAGTAGTTGAATCAAGTGCAACTGGACTTGGTATATATCCGTGAAGACGTTTCGCCTCTCATCCAAGAGGCTTCCTCAGTTCGTGCCTTTCTGACTAGACCAAGCTAGTCTGACTGGCTGGTGATGAGACTCAGAACTTTATCCTCTTGGAGTCGTTGTCAGAGCTATAGATGTCCATGGCTCTTTGTGTCCCGATGTTTACCAACGCCCGTCGCTAACAGAGCCATAGATATGAGTGGCTCTTTTGTGTACCGATGTTTGGCTGCGCCCGTCGTTATCGGAGCTGTTGATATGCATGGCTCTCCTGTGCTTCGATGCCCGTCACCATCGAAGCTAGTGATTTGCGTTTGTTTAGCAGCGACGGTGGTTGGGGGTTTTAGTTTCGACTTCAGTGTTCAGTGGTCATGAGAGTCGTTGGAGCCGTTAGTGACTGACTGTTGTTCTTGGAGGCTAGGCTTCTTGATTCTCCTGGGTAGAGATGAAAGGACGGCATTGTGAGTGGGAGATAGGTGGTGTCGCAGACCTCCTCCTCTGTTGAGGGATGGTTTTTCCAGTTTTGCATAGATGGCTTCCTTCACCCCTCTTTCAAACCATCTATCTTCTCTGTCCAAAATGTGTACGTTGCTGTCCTGGAAGGAGTGTGTCTTCTCCTTTAGGTGTAGATAGACCGCTGAGTCTTGTCCTGAGGAGTTTGGCCTTCTGTGTTGGGCCATCCGTTTGTGTAGTGGTTGTTTGGTTTCTCCTATGTATAGGTCAGTGCAATCCTCATTGCATTGTACAGCATACACCAGATTGCTTTTCCGGGTGTGTGGTACACGGTCTTTGGGATGAACCAGTCTTTGTCGGAGTGTGTTGCTGGGTTTGAAGTATACTGGGATGCGGTGTTTGTTGAAAATTCTCCTGAGTTTCTCGGAGACCCCAGAAACATACGGGATGACTGTGCTATTCCTTCTGTTCCTTTTCTCCTCCTCGTCCTTCTCCTTTTCTCCGGTGTATCACTATATGTCAATATCTGAATTTCATCCCAATATTATACCACGGAAAGACAATTCATGACAATATTGAAGTATTGCCCAGATTAAAGAGTAGTTAAGTACTACACAATGATCATTTTGTAATTCACTGTGTAGTACATTCTGGTATACTGCCATGTTTGCCTTTCATTGGCTCAGACTGGTAATATCTGGGCGTTTGCATTGATGATGCATTACTATGAATGTCAACTAGAGGCGCTGTGAGCCGCGTTCTGTCACGTCTACCCTGTCTGGAGGCTGGAGGAGATCTCTGGTCTTTTTGCTTTTATTTGGATTTTTTTTTCTTAAATGGTACACTAGTTTTTTTCTTTTCTTTGTATTTTAAAGGACATCGTTTTCCGATGCATGGGGATCAGAAAAGAGTAAATAGACAGTGAAAGTATGAAAAGAGAGAGAAAGAGAGCGGCAAACATTGCGAGGACGAGATAAATGGTTGTTGAAATGCGCGTGCACGTGTGTGCATTGTACGGTACGATATTGCTGAAGAGACAAGAGTCAAGCCCGCGGGGTCTGTTCTAGATTGGAGCAGAGGACGGTGGGATGTAGAGAGAGGAGGAGGAAGGGAGGAAGGTGGCGGGTGACTGACCCCTCGGCTCTGCTCCACTGGAGGGAGTGAACCTGCGTGCCGGTGTTCTGTCCATATGTGCTACCCATCAAGATGTGCTACTGCGCATGGGCAGCGGGGCCACGCTGTCTTTTTGGATTGTTGTGTTTGCGTGTGTCTGTGTAGGAAACGGAGGGAGGAAGAGGAGGAGTGAGAGGAAATGTGGAGGAGGGCGGCTGCAGGAGGCAGATAGGTGAAGGGGGTGCTATTAAGATACAACTTCTTGATATACAAATTTAATAAAAGTTAAAATGTCCCCCAAAACCATGTTTGTCTGACTCGTGGAAAAAAAACATTTTTGTTGCTTTTTAATTTAACCTTTCACTACTACCACCACCACCACTACCACTACTACTACTACTACTACTACTACTACTACTACTACTACTACTACCACCACCACCACCACCACTACCACTACTACTACTACTACCACCACCACTACTACTACTACCACCACCACTACTACCACCACCACTACTACTACTACTACTACTACTACCACCACTACCACTTTCGGCTGCTCCCATTAGGGGGCGCCACAGCGGATCATCCGTTTCCATCTCTTCCTGTCTTCTGCGTCTTCCTCTGTCACACCAGCCACCTGCATGTCCTCCCTCACCACATCCATAAGCCTCCTCTTTGGCCTTCCTCTTCTCCTCTTCCCTGGCAGCTCCATATTCAGCATCCTTCTCACAATATACCCAGCATCTCTCCTCCACACATGTCCACACCATCTCCATCTCGCCTCTCTTGCTTTGTCTCCAAACCGTCCAACCTGAGCTGTCCCTCTAATATACTCGTTCCTAATCCTGTCCTTCTTCATCACTCCCAAGGAAAATCTTATCATCTTCATCTCTGCCACCTCCAGCTCCACCTCCTGTCTTTTCATCAGTGCCACTGTCTCCAAACCATACAACATAGCTGGTCTCACCACCATCCTGTAAACCTTCCCTTTAACTCTTGCTGGTACCCTTCTGTCACACATCACTCCTGACACCCTTCTCCACCCACTCCACCCTGCCTGCACTCTCTTCTTCACCTCTCTGCTGCACTCCCCGTTACTTTGGACAGTTGACCCCAAGTATTTAAACTCATACATCTTCACTACCTCTACTCCTTGCATCCTCACCATTCCACTGTCCTCCCTCTCATTCATGCATATGTAATTTAACCTTTAGCAAACAGTTAAACAGAATTGTATCAATAACAATAATAACAATAACAGTAGTAATAATAATAATAAGCTCCAACCATCCACACCCAAAATGTCAAACAAAAAGCAAAGCGTCACGCCCAAGAACAAATGAAACAAAAATGGTAAGGGAAACAAATGCACGGGCAATACCCAAAAAGAGTAGGTGAGAAAGATGGAGACCAACATATGACCAACCAATGGCTCAAAACAGCTGGGCTGAAATCCCAAACAGAGGGCTTTATCATCGCTGCCCAAGACCAGGCCATCAAGACCAGTTATTACCGGAGCAAAATCCTCAAAGATGGCACAGACCCAGCGTGCAGAATATGTGGTAAATTCCAGGAAACCATTGACCATATGGTGGCAGGGTGTCCTGAGCTGGCCAAAACTGAATACCTACAAAGACACAACAAGGCTGCCACATACCTGCACTGGAACATCTGCAAAGAATTCAACATCAACACAAAAGAAAAATGGTACGAGCACGAGCCCCAAACAGTAACAGAAAAAGATGACGTCACAATCTTATGGGACATGCCAATACAGACAGATCGTGAGATGAAGGCCAACAGACCAGACGTCGTCATCAAGAACAAGAAAGAAAAAAGCTGCCGACTCATCCACATGTCCATCCCGACTGAAAGGAGCTGAAACTGAAAAACTGTCCAAATACAAAGACCTTGAAATCCAGACTGAACGAATGTGGGGAATTAAAACCACAACAATAACAGTAGTGACAGGAGCCCTGGCCGGGACTTGTAAAAAAGGGATGGAGAAATACACCCAGCGGATCCCGGGTGACACCAGAATACAAGAAGTACAGAAGATGGCACTACTGGGAACATCTCATATCCTAAGAAAGGCACCATCCATCAACTAGACTTCTACCTCATTCTAACCCGAGGCCCAAGGAATGGACCCGCCCGCTTATCATGTTGTATCATGGCATGAAGTTCAAGGAAACTTGTATAATAATAATAAATAGTGATGGTTTTCTAAATAAAAATTAAACTTTTATTGCATATACAGATAAATATGAACATCGTACTGAAGAGCATTAAGCCTCTAATCCACTTCATCAGGGCTTTTGTGTTCATTCTACTTGGTGGTGTGTACATCTTAATGATCGTGAGGAGGTGCATTGTGGGAAAACACATCTGGCTGCAAACTAAACAGGTGGATCTGCTCAGCACGCCATCTGACTCATTCACACCTTCCTCCTCGTTCTCCACTTTCTCTTTTTCTCATTCTCACATTATTGACTAAAACTCGACCCGCACCCAAAACTCTAACTTGTCAGGTTATCGTTCTATTTTCTCCCATCATCCTTCTCTCTGCCTTCTCTTTCATTACTTCTCTGCTTTTTTCCGTTATCACTCTCCGTCTGTCCGTCTCGTTCCATTTCTCCTTCCCTGAACCTGACATAAAAAAACCTTTAATAACTCCATCGTATATAGTCCCTCTCTCTCTCTCTCTCTCTCTCTCTCTGTGGGGAGGTGGAAGCAGGTCCTGATAAATAGGAGCCTGTCGTCCACCTCGTGATAATAATGCCCAGGTTGAGCTTGACTGACACTGGGGATTTGAAGAGTGTCAAGTAGACATATATCTCCCTCAGGGACACTGTGTGTGTGTGTGTGTGTGTGTGTTGCATGCACATCCAATGGGTGATGGTGTGTGTGTGTGTGTATGTTCTCAAAGCTGCTTTTTGTGGCTAGTGTGTGTGTGTGCTGTCTGTGCAGCCCATTTATATGGGCCTATATGAAGGACATGCATGGTAACCTCCCTTATCCTGCACCGCTGAGGTCTAGATGTCTTGTTTACGCCGCGCCTGGCAGGAGAAAGCAATTTCAGATACACACCGAATGCACAAGCCTGCACATAAACAAACACACATCCACACTAACCACAAAAAACAGCTTTGAGAACATACACACACACACCGTTGCCCATTGGATGTGCGTGTGACACACACACACAAACAATCTGATTTATTGCAGGATAGGATTCTTTGGTAAACCCCTGCTCTTTTTTTTCATTTCGTATCTAGAATTTCATTTTGAAATGTGTGGATGTGTCTGTTCAACATGTTTGTGTAGCGATGCTGATGTTCCTCTGCCTTTAGGTTTGTCTTCGTGTGTTCATTCGGGGTAAAGGAATTAGCTGTATTGTTATATTTTGTTGGGTTGTTATATTTTAAGTGTTGTTTTTCTAACAGCACGGTTCCGCTGCTGACAGAGAGACGGGCCGGGTCTAGAGGAGCCGGGCTTTGGGATCGTCATTAATTTGTGCTTTGTGTTGTGTTTCCATCCGGTAGGAGCTGGTGAAACACACGCACGACGCCGCTGAAAAGAGCAATCTGCGGATGGCACTGGATGCCATGAAGGTCGGTTTGAACGAGACAAACAAGTGACGTGCACACACACACACGCCTGCAACGATGCAACTTATTTCGTATCATACAGGCACTATTTGGCGTCCAGGTGGCTTGGCGGTCTACTCCGCTGCCTACCTAGAAAAGGGGGGGAATTCCCCCCCCCCAAAAAATACATGCACTCTTCATCTGACCATACAGCTTCTTCCACCTTCATGTAAAAAAATAAATTATCATTTCACTGTATTTTTTTTTGGTGCATTTTGTGTTATGGTGCATACACACAATCCAAGAGTAACACATTGAAACTGAGTTCCTTGCAGACTCGTGTGTATTTGACACTTGAAAACATTTCTGAAATTAAAATGAAACCCTCGTTTAAAGACACAGTCAATTAATTCTTTTCTCTGGTCACCACCATCAGCAACCAGTAGGAAGACCAACCATGTCAGCTACATGTGTTATACAGCTGCTGTTATGAGACAGTGTGTGTATTTGGTTTTATTTTAACCCATACAATGTCTCCAGAACTCATTTCTAATATGCTCTGCAGGTCTCATGTCTGTTCTGAAGTGTCTGTCGCCTGAATTCTTCAAATAACCTGCTCTTCAGTGTCATAAGTGTCAAAGACTTTTAGTACATGAGCCAGCCAGCCAGCCAGCCAGCCAGCCAGCCAGCCAGCCAGCCAGCCAGCCAGCCAGCCAGCCCTGCTGTTTCAGTTCATTTTAATGCGGAGACGATGTGAGGCTTAACAAGTGGGGGGAAAAGGATTTGGACGTTTAATTCCAACAATTACACCACCTTCTAATTCTTCAGATAGAAACGCTGACATGTTAAAAAAAAAATCCTGGAAAGAGAATAGATATGAGGAACTCATCAGTGGTTATTGGCCTTTAGGTCATTGCACATGTGGGATTTTTGACGGCAGCTCAAATGATCTGTACTCATTTTCTTAATCCAAATAGTTTTGTAATCAAGAAATAGTGTTTAAATTTGTTATTAAATATTGAAAAATAATAATAATAAAATTAAATAAAGTTTAAACGTAATATTAAATATTTATAAATAACAATAGTAATAATAGTAATAATAATAAAATTAAATAAAGTTTTAATTGAATATTAAATATTTATAAATAATAAGAAAATCAAATACAGTTTAAATTTAATATTAAATATTTATAAATAACAATAATAATAGTAATAATAAAATTAAAGTTTAAATTAAAAAAAATCATAAGACTGCTGAACCAGAATGAAGTGTTGTCACACAATATCGAATCTCAAGGCCAAATATTTTCAGTTCAGCTGAAATTTGTCGCTCAGAGCAAATACAGACATGAGGAAATAGACATAGAAAAATCTTTTGTTTTATTTTTGATTGATTTACAGGACCTGGCTCAGTATGTGAATGAAGTCAAGAGAGACAATGAGACCTTGCGAGACATAGACCAGTATCAGAAATCCATTGAAAACCTGGTAAGCCCTCTCACACATACAGTATAGTATGTACTATATTCAGTGATAATTTTCTTCCAAAATGACATCGAGAGCTAAATAAAAACCCGTTTGTTAGATCAGATTATACAATTTACACAGTATAAATGTTTTTCTTTCCAACTTCTCACCATGTAGAACCAGCCTCTCAGAAACTACGGCAGACCGAAGGGCGACGGGGAGGTACGGGTGTCCTCAGTGGACAAACGAGCCAAACAGGACAGGTGAGATGGCGGCTCATCTGACGTGACTTAATGCCAAGGTGCTGTTGAAAACTGAAGACGCAATGACAAGTCGGCTCAATCTAAATACCACGTGTGACATTTAATACTTCACATGTACGTTTAGCTGACAGCCTTATCCAGTACCATGACAGGATGACTCCAATTCAAAGATAAGCATTACAATCAACCCACGGCATCTTTCTCTCCATATCGTCACTTTCCACAGTGGATTAACCTACTTTTTATTTGCATGTCTTTTCCCATCTGAAGTGGAGAAGTGGAGGGTAAACGCACCTAAGAGTAGTTTTCCCACATTTGTATTTGCAGACTACAGAGTAAATACTATCCAGCTGATGTAAATTGTATAGCCCCCCCACCCCCCGTTTTTCTCCCCAACTGTATCCGGACAATTACCCCACTCTTCCAAGCCGTCCCGGTTGCTGCTCCACCCCCTCTGCCCATCCAGGGAGGGCTGCAGACTACCACATGCCTCCTCCCATACATGTGGAGTCACCAGCCGCTTCTTTTCACCTGACAGTGAGGAGTTTCACCGGGGGGGCGTAGCACGTGGGAGGATCACGCTATTCCCCCAGTTCCCCCTCCCCCCTGAACAGGCGCCCTGACCAACCAGAGGAGGCGCTAGTGCGGCGACCAGAACACATACCCACATCCAGCTTCCTACCTGCAGACACGACCAATTGTGTCTGTAGGGACGCCCGACCAAGCTGGAGGTAACACGGGGATTCTAACCGGCGATCCCCGTGTTGGTAGGCAACGGAAAAGACCGCCACACCACCCAGACGCCCTGTATAGTTTTTTTCATGGAAATGCTTTTCAGAAATTACCGCCCACCATATATAGATCGATAGTTGTCTGTTGATGACCACTGACTGAAGGTACCAGTTAACCCACCTTCTTCTTACCACTACGGCAGTGCAAATGAGGTGTACTTCACATTACGCCCGACCATCTCCCAAAGCATGCTGCAGGGTTTGAGTTTATGTGAATGTGTTTGTCCTACTTTCCTGGCTGCCACTGGTTTCCAGTCACTTCAGTACGGTGTGAAAATCCCCCCGCAGACTTTCTTGAGATGGGTGATCCATCACAGTGGACATTTTAGTCGCCTTAATTTTTCATTTTGGTCAAAATTGTGTGATTTTTGAAGGATAATGCAGTTCAACACAGGAAAATTGTGCTCCGGCGTCCCTACCGACACAATTGGCCATGTCTGCAGGTGGGAAGCCGGAGGTGGGTATGTGTCCTGGTCGCTGCACTAGCGCCTCCTCTGATCGGTCGGGGCGCCTGTTCGGGGGATAGGGGGGAATAGCGTGATCCTCCCACGCACTACATCTTCCTCGTGAAACTCCTCACTGTCAGGTGAAAAAAATTGGCTGATGACTCCACATGTATCAGAAGAGGCATGTGGTAGTCTGCAGCCCTCCCCGGATCGGCAGAGGGGGGCAGAGCAGCAACCGGGACGACTTGAAAGAATGGGGTAGAATGGGGTAATTGGCCAAGTACAACTGGAGAGAAAAAAAAAAAAGGGGGGGGGGACCAATTTGTGCTTTATGCTGCGACGATAAAATAACTTTTCATACTGTACTGATTTGAACACAAATCAATGGCTGCCTGGCCCTGGAAGGTAGGTGAATCATAGTATATTGGGTTAAAACATGCAAATACTCCATTATTAACCTATAATATTAAGTAGTTATTGAAGTACAACGATGCATGTAAAATAACATAAGTGGCATTACTGATGGAACTGCATCATGCCCCATCTGAGAAACAAAGTCAGTGTGTAGTTTAGACTGGAAAAAAAAACAAGTCAACTGGCACATCAGGTTTGCTGACTGCACCTCTCTCTTTTGCCACAGGCACATCTTCCTGTTCGACGCGGCGGTGATCGTGTGTAAACGGCGAGGAGACAACTACGAGATGAAGGAGGTGGTGGACTTGCACCTCTTCAAGATCACCAACAACCCCACGTCGGACAAGGAGAACCGAAAGGTCTGCAACGCAAAGTCATTTTCACAGTGCTACACAGGAAGTGGTGATTTTGGCATAAAATTTGTGGTGGGGCCACATGATATTCGCTCAAAAATAACGGCGATGCAGTCGTACCATAGATATTACACTTAACTATAGTCATACCACAGATAAAACTGGTTTTATCTCTATGATGCGTACAACCAACAAACTGTGAGAAAGACACAGGCTGTGTCTCAAGTCAACACAGCATTTTACATCTTTCTAAAAGCCGTCCGCAAACGTGCCACATTAAAAACACAAATACGACCTCACGTTTTGTCCATTGAGCAATTTGGTGGATGTGAAAAACCACAGAAAACTGAAACGGTCCTGAAAACATTCATGACGGATGACTTTTTCAAAGATAGTGTGTAAACTTAATAGAGGGAATGTGAGGTCATATTTATTCTTATATAAAGTACTAAATTGTTCGGTAGTTTAAATAATCCAGTGATTTCATCATGATGAAGAATAATGTAAGGTTAGCCATGATGTCTTTCCCAGTATAAATTTTGTTCTTTACCTCAGCAGTTGTTTGAAAGGTATTATCTGTCAATCAGATAGTAGGGTGATAAGTCAGAGCCCAACAGTTAATGCCCCACTCCCGCCCCATTGTTCACTGTTGTTTCTTCAACTAGATCATGGCCAGTAAAACTTTTCTGCTCCATCTCATAGAAACACTATAGAACCGATAGTCTACGCATAGCGCTCAAGCTGATGAAGAGAGTGCATGTCACCAAAATTATTCCAAACAACAGTAGCAGAACTGTTATTGTAACAGTCAAGCTTGTTATATACACACTGAATATGTCATAAATCTTCTGTCTAATCTGGTAATATTGTGCCATATGCTTGGACATTACCAGATATTTTTTCATCACAGTGCCACCCATTGAGGTGGTTGCCCCTAATACTGGGTGGGCCCTCATATATGTAGAATCACCCCTGTACACATGGTGCATTCATATCAGGATTGGAGAAATCAGAGTTAGACTCAGAAACCACTTTTTTTGCCAATACACTAAGTGACTCATGAGATGTGTATGGGAATTGTTCTTGGTGTCATTGCCGTGGAAGGAATAACATCGCATAGTTTACACATGGCTTACATACAAATGGGAGAAGGACAGGTGGCACCTTACAAAGTAAATGGTAAATGGACAGCATTTTATATAGCGCTTTTCTAGCTGCAACTCAAAGTGCTTTACAGTCTCACACACACACACACACACACACACACAGATGCCAGTGTCAACTATGCAATGTAACAACCAGCTCATCGGGAGCAGTTAGGGATTAGGTGTCTTGCTCAGGGACACCTCAACATTTTTTCCAGGAGGAGCAAGAATCAAACTGACAACCCTCCAGTTATTGACGACCTGCTCTACCTCCTGAGCTACTGCCCCCCAGAAAGTGTGTAGAACATACACACAAAGCTAGAGAGAGAAAATAAACAATTCCGTAAAATAGTGCAGACATTATTTGGTGGGTATGCATTCGACAGAGGACATTAGTGTTGCACACAAGTGATCGTATTGCACATGTGGGTGCTAGTGCTGCAAACTGAATAAATATACAAAATGGCAAGTGGGCTGGGGTGTTAGAAATGAGACCGGAGTCAGGATTGTTTAGCTTGATTGAAAAGATTAACGGCGAATTGGCAAAAAGCTGTCATGATGACTTGGTACTTAGTCTGGTGCTGCCTACCTGGCTATTCCAGATCTATTGAGTCATCACACACTTACATGAACTGGTAATGAGTCGTGTGCTTACAGGGCAATTGAAAGAATACCTGTTGAGTAGTTCGGAACTTAAATGTATTACGTGTGTGTGTTTCTTTTCTGTAGAATGAAAATGAACTTAAACACATCAACAAACAATCAGCGATAACCAAAGAATGTCTTGCACTGCTGACTCCATTAATGTAAGTAAGTTAGTAAAGTATATTTAGTATAGCATCTTCCACAGAACAAGGTCACTAAGTGCTTCTCAAGAGTAAAATTGTTAAAAAAAAAAGACCATAAAAACAGTAAATAAGAAACAATAAAACATAAACAACAAAAGACTCTAAAACACACACAAAAAAAAAAGGCTGAACAACTGCGTGTTTAAAATAAGCTGGGACACAACCAGACTGCAAGGAGCTATATATAACAGAGACCAGGCATGGCTCAAAAGACCCAAGCACATTTTTAAGCTGGTAAATTGGTAAAATATCTACAAGGCTTGAGGAAAGTTTCATACTGCCCACCAGATCAATGAGGACTTACAGAGAAATAGGAAAGAAACAGTCCAAAATTGATGGCCAAGTTGGATAAGCAGAAAAGGGAGTAGAAAAGGGGATAATGTGAGCCCTAACATCTCTAATCTTATCCACACTAATCTTATCCACATTTTTTAATCTACTCCACAAAGAGAGAAAGTTGCTGCAATCATTATTTGAAAAGACTGGCACACCAGGAGGTGCAGGAGTGACAACGTTGTTGATAGTGTCAAAAAGGACTTTAGGGTTGCATTTACTAGAGGAAATCAGGTTAGCAAAGTCAGAAGCCCTCGCATCCTTAACCATGCTGTTTAAATCAGTGAAAATGTCATGTAATAGAGGGTGAACATGGAGCTTGGTGGATTTCCACAGTCACTCTACACACCGACATTTATGCTGGAAACAACAAAAAGTGTCATTTAACCAGGGGGATGAATTGATCGAGGGAAAAAGTCTCATTTTACTAGGAGCCACTTTATCCAAAACGGCGGAGCAATGTGTATTCAATGAGAGGTCCAGACAATCAGTGTCAGCATGAGAAGACAACAATGTCCTTGGGTCAAAAGCGGCAGAAAACTTCTCAGCTGAGAGATTTAAGATGCGAGAGAGCAGTTTACATGTTTACTGGGCAGAAAATCTAAATTAAAAAAGACAGGTTGAACAAAACACATTCATGGTCAGTAACATACAGCTCCTCAGAGCAAATAGAATCAATATTTAAACCAAGTGTAAAAACAAGGTCCAAAGTATGACCCCTAATGTGTGTAGGAACAGACATATGTTGAATAAAATTAAAAGACTCAGTGACATTTAGAAAATCAGCAGCGAAGCTACAAGAACGGTCATCGACATGAATAGTAAAACCACCATTCATAATAACTCGTCCAACCTAAGCATAGAGGATAAAAATACATAAATCACTGAATTCAGACATAAAAAACTATTAGAACCAGGGGGTCAGTAAATTAAAATACAATAAAATTCATTTGAATGACCAACTTTGTTCATCTGCAGTTCAAATGAGGAGAAAGCCCCATAGCTCACCTTCCAACTTAAAAAGCAGTTCTTGAAACCAAGGCAAGTCCTCCACCCCAGCCCGTGGTCCTGGGGGTGCTGATAAAAGTACAATCCGGCGGGCAGAGTTTGATTAGGGGGCTGTATGCCATGCTCCTCTGCCAAGTCTCAGTCAGAAACAGGAAATCCAAGCCTTCTGAAATGAATAAATTGTCCAATATGAAGGATTAATTCGCAATGGAGCGAGCATTTATCAGCGCCATCCTGAGGGGCACAGACCCACTGCTAGCAACAGCAGTGGCCTGAGCCAGAGGGTGGAGGTACTGAGAGTCTAATCCACTGCGCACAGCAGAACATCTCACGGGGGGAGGCCCTATCTGTAAAAACTGTGAATAGGGATATGAACCGGTGAAGGTGTTAATGCCAGGGAAGGACAGTAGGGGAGGCAAGCACCTGAAACAGTGGACTTAGATGAAACTGGAAAAGAGGAGGGAGATTCTGGGGGCTGGTGTGGAGCGTAAACATTCAATCACATGGTGCTGACTGCACCACATGCTGTATGTTAGCGGCTAGCATACGTGAGCCCAATTTGTTTTGGTGAATTCCATCTCTTAAAGAGAGACAATCAGTCCCAAAACAGATTAAAATCCACATCGTGAGCCCTACAAGCAGACTGAAGCCAGTTTTGAAGGCTAATGAGTCTGCTGAAACGACCAGTACCACAGCAAACTGTGGGAATGGGACCTGAGATAAAAACAGACTTTCCACAATACTTTAGGAAATTAAAAAAAAGTTAAAATCAGATTTGGTCAACTCAGACTGTTGAAGAGCTGCATCATTTGTGCCCGTATAAACTATCACTCTACTAATGGAGGACATGAGTGATGGCAGTAAACCCTGGAGCTTTTTTAAAACACCAGAGGCTGTGGCACAGGGAAACAGTGTGTGACTGCATTAAGGAAACACACGTTCCTAGTTATAGAATCACCGACAATCAGTGTTGAGGGGGAGAAAAGTGGCTGAGGGGGTGTAGGCTGGCCTCTGTCAGGACAACACAGAGCACATTCAGCATCCAGTGTGCACTGCATTCACCGACTGGGGGTGGACAATCGTAGCCAGGGACTGCTGCAGCAAGGGGGTGGCGTCCTTCTTAGCAGAGGGATTCTCTGCTGTCTCTGGACAAATGAGACTTCCAGAGCCTCTCCCAATCATGGGCTCCTTCAGCAGCCTGCAGCAAGAGGAGGAGGAGGATTTGACCACTGTAAGGGCTCATTGTTCCGTTTTCCTGTGCTGGACTGGCGAAACTTCATAGCAAAATCCGCAGGTGGTAGAGGGGAGACGGCAGTCTCTGAAGGTGTTGCATCCAGGTCCGGTACAAGCGGGACCACAGCAGCATCTGGTGGGTGGGCTGAAGCCTCAACAGACAGAACTGCGCAGGGGTTTGGCAGATCCAGGCGAGGTTGTGATGCCGCCGCCACTAACAACCTCAGACCAGGATGGTTGCGAAGAGGTTGGTCCGATAAGGTATGGAGGTAAGAACTGAGGTCTTGGGTCTGGCTCCTGTTCGAGCCCACTTGGCACCTGGCTGGGTCGGGACCGGTGCTGATGGAAGGACAGCACATGGTTCCATGGTTCCCATCGCAGTGGTGATATTCGACACCATCACATCAGCTTCATGCACATCGGATAGGCCGTTCTCCATAGCTGCCGGGCTCTCAACTCGGGCGCCAGGTTTGGCACCGGCTCTTATGTTGTTGTTGAAATGTTTGGAAACAGGCTGATTGAATTGGTAGAGTCCACAAAAAAACAAACGGGTCTTAAGACAATCCTCAGCATTCAGCAAGCCGACTGAGCAGGCAGCAGAAGGTGAAAACAATAAATAAATAGACAACTAAGCAAGCAACAGGTGAAAATAATAACTAAATAGACGCGTACAATCCAAAAATCGAAATAACAAGTGATACCACCTAGTGAAAATATGATTTGAAATTATCGAGAGGAGAAGCAGCAGTCAATGTGCACCAGTGTACTGAAGTAATGTCATTTGCTGCTTTTAGGCAGTCCTTGCAAGGCATAGTAATATTAAGCTGGTTGGTCGAAGTTCACAGAAAAGAAAGTGGAAGTTAGCTGTTAGCGTCGTCAGCTGAGGGCTGACAGCATAAAAGTTCATGAAATAGGCAAACTGTAAAATCAATAAGTACAATTCAAAGGTCCCATGGAGTCTTTAAAAGTTGTTAAAAGTAGGGGGCGTCCAGGTAGTGTAGCGGTCTCTTCCACTGCCTACTAACATGGGGATCGCCGGTTCGAATCCCCGTGTTACCTCCGGCTTGGTCGGGCATCCCTACAGACACAACTGGCCGCGTCTGCGGGTGGGAAGCTGGATGTGGGTATGTGTCCTGGGCGCTGCACTAACGCCTCCTCTGGTCGGTCGGGGTGCCTGTTCGGGGGATAGGGGGAACTGGGGGGAATAGCATGATCCCCCCATGCGCTACGTCCCCCTGGTGAAACTCCTCACTGTCAGGTGAAAAAAAGCGGCTGGTGACTCCACATGTATCGGAGGAGGCATGTGGTAGTCTGCAGCCCTCCCTGGATCGGCAGAGGGGGTAGAGCAGCGACCGGGACCGCTTGGAAGAGTGGAGTAACTGGCCGGGTACAACTGGGGAGAAAAAGGGGGAACACCCCCCCCCCCAAAAAAGTTGTTAAAAGTAAGCAGAGCCACAAACAAACAATCCGCAGCTGGCAACAGGAACCGGAAATGTGTGGCAGTGCTCTGACAGAGCCTTGTTTAATCCAACTTGCACTGTGTGTCTCCTTGTTTAATGCCTTGTTAAAACCAACTCGGCAATAAAGGAAAGCAGCAACCATGTTGGACTCCACACAAACCAATTATCAGCCTAATGAGAGCAATGAAAAGTTGTGAGAGGAACACATTAATAACATCGACTTTTCAGCTGGGTCTTGAAAGATGGTTCCAGAGTTGTTATTTGTACATTAAGACTTCTGGTGTTTGCTTTCATTTTCATTCTCGATTTTGTACTGCTTCATAACCTCCTCCAATTGGGTTCATCAAAAAATAATTACCTATCTTAACACGCTATGATACACTATTTGCATTTACAATGAACTGTGCTGGTAAACACACACACTCACACACTCTCACACACACACACACAGAGTAAGCACTGGGCAACGTGTTCATCGCTTATTGTTATAGGGAATGACGCATCACCCACCAGGCCTGCCAAAAAACACTGATGTGAATGATAGTGAATACCACACATTAGTCAGATCATTAAGGCAAAAGTGCCGCAATTACATTCAGTCACCTGCACAGCACAACCAAACAGCCGTAAAGCCTTTTCATCTTCACTGTAATGGCCGCACACACACACACACACACACACACACACACACACACTGTCCTGTCTCTGTCTAACCAACAGAGAGCTTCCTAGTCCTGAAGATAACAGATAACCACAACAGCCATTTGCAACAACTGCCAAAGCACCATTCATAAATACACTGTGACACCCCCGTGTGTTTTTATAAGCTGGTTGGATATTGTATGTGTCTGGGTGGCACGGTGGTCCAGTGGTTAGCGCTGTCGCCTTACAGCAAGAAGGTCCTGGGTTCGAACCACAGGGTTGTCCAACCTTGGGGTCATCCCAGGTTGTCCCCTGTGGAGTTTGCATGTTCCCCCCGTGTCTGCAGTGGGTTTTCTCCGGGTGCTCCGGTTTCCCCCACCATCAAAAAGACATACATGTTAGGGTTAGTACTCCTGTCTGTGCCCCTGAGCAAGGCAATGGGAAAAGAACTGGAGTTGGTCCCCGGGTGCTGCATGGGAGCTACCCACTGCTCTTAGCTACACAGCTAGGATGGGTTAAATGCAGAGAGGAATTTCCCTACAGGGATCAATAAAGTATCTAAAAAAAAAAAAGTATATCAGTCTTAGCTTATCATAAAAGAAATGAGAGGATGTGACAGCTCGGCACCGTTTTAACACGTATCTTAAGATAAGACTGCTTGCATTTGTAATTTGTATGAATGCTGCTGTAAAACAGCTCTGAAGTGAGTCGTTCTGAGTCATGGAGGATTCTCTACATCAGTGGTTCTCAACCTTTTTGGGGTCCTGGACCCCCTGCGTATTTTTGATCTACCCTGAGGACCCCTCCACCTGATCTTGGGGGAGGGGGTTGCAATTTGATAGAAACAGTAGAAACTGCATTTTAAATTGCATTATAGCATTTATTCACTCTTTGGGGCAAAAATAAGAGCTTTCAGTTGTAACTTAGATATGGTTAACAAAACAGAATTCTTATGCAGTAACTTTCAGATATATGTAACAAAACAGAATATGTATTCAGTAACTTTCAGATATATGTAACAACAGAATTCTTATGCAGTAACTTTCAGATATATGTAACAAAACAGAATATGTATTCAGTAACTTTCAGATATATGGAACAAAACAGAATATGTATTCAGTAACTTTCAGATATATGTAACAACAGAATTTTTATGCAGTAACTTTTAACAATGCAAACGGGAACGAGATCTCTTATTAAAATACAATAAATTACACTTGTGAAACAGATGTAATTAGAGAAAAAAGTCCTGTTACCCTTTATAGTTTAGGTAGATAAAGGTCTCAGTCACATTTGAGTAAAATAATCCTATTTCTATAAATGTCATAGGATCTTTTTTTTTAAAAGATATTTTATTTTCACGGACCCCTTGCAATTACACCACGGACCACTAGGGGTCCGCGGACCCCCGGTTGAGAAACACTGCTCTACATGATAAATTAATATGGAGTACTTTCAGTGTTCAACTCATGAAGCAAATATGAATACGATTTCTTATTAAATCTTACATTCTCCACTTCACCTAGGCTGTGATGCACTCCTATATGTGGAGGACTAGGACAGCTCCATGTATATGCTGTACCTCTGGGAGGCATATCAACTGGTGTCATATAAATCAGACTGTACGTGACACAGCAAATTACTTCCCAACAAATAAACTGTCATATCATAAACCAAGATGTATCAAACATTAAACAACACCTGCACCATCTCTTCTCCTCCTCCTTCGCCTTTATGAATTGGCAGCTTGACAATTAGATTAGATGGAGATTAGATTGAATGAAATTTTAATGATCCCAGAGGGAGAATGAGATCGTTATAGCAGCAGGAGACATGGATGTAAACAGAAACAGAGCCAAATAAACATAAAACAAATTAAATTATATTAAAAAAAAAACCACAGAGCTAGTACATAAACTGTATGCATCAGCAAACACTGTTATACACATCTTTGAGACTTGCTGGATCGAAATCAGTATTCAGATTTAACTTTTCATGTCTAAAAACACTGAGGACAGCATAAAAAACATGCAGCAACATGCTTTAGCGTGAATGACTCATATCCATAACTGTTTTCAATAGACTGCAGAACTGTGAGGGAGTGGTCTAACCTAGAGCCCTGCACGGGACTGTTTTCTTAATCCCGCTCTCGCTGGATTTCTGACCATTACTGCCCGCTCCCGCAAACATTCTGACCATTCACGCCTGCACAATAGAGTTCCATTGATTTTGTGTCTTCTCCCGCCCCGCAGGGAAAACACGTTACTTTATTTTGTAGCATCAAATATTTCAGGGCTCCCAGTGTAGCTGCTGGCTTCCATTTCCTATCAAGACTTTTTCCGTGGGCCCGTCATTGTTTACAGTCAGATTAGCAACTTGAGATGCAAGAATGGAGTTGTTGTTGAGAGACGACGTCTACGACCGGATTGTTTCACAAGTTTCTCCACACAATACACAAACATCGATACTTTTTGTAGGTTGTTTAAGTCCAGACAAAATTTCAGCCAGCACCTTCTGCCTCTTTCGCTCCCCACACAGACTGTTGCCAACATGCAACCAAAGCATGTACCTGTAGAAATCGCCACCTACTCAAATATGACTGGTCAATACTTCTCAGACTAAAGATGGGCAGCATGGTGGCCCAGTGGTTAGCACTGTTGGCTCACAGCAAGAAGGTCCTGGGTTCGAACCCCATGCCATCCCAGGTCCTTTCAGTGTGGAGTTTGCATGTTCGTCATACCAGCTCAGATGTTGCCCGGGTTAACAAAGTCCACGTTAGGTCTTCAGGAACCAGGACAATCAGATGAGAAATGGGCTACTGGAACAAGACATTCATGGACAAGGGCCGAGAACCTGGAACTGATGGAGTGCTTCTATAACTGCAGACCCCAGGAGCGGGGCTATATGAAGCATATGTGGGAAAAGAGTAGTCTCAGTGATAATAGGCGCACTAGGGGCTGTGACCCCCAAACTGGAAGAGAGGCCCCAGCAGATTCCAGGAACAACATCTGAAGTATCAGTCCTAGGAGTGAGGTCCTAGGAACAGCTAAGATACTGTGCAGGACCTTCAAACTCCCAGGCCTCTGGTAGTGAACCTGAGCTAGTGGAAGGCACACACCACCCATGAGAGGGGGAGAGAGAATTTTATATATATATAAAACCTGTTAATAGAGATTAGAATTAATAAAGAGATGCATACCTATCAGCAATAATGTAGCGAAGTTATGTACTAGTGAATAATTAAATTCATACTAGTGAAATAATTAGTTATTCTAGTGCAATAAGTACACCAATTCTACGGCAATAGTATTTACTTATTTTAGAATGTAATGTTGGCTGTGGTTGTTTTGCTAAGGTTGTTTTATTTTGCTTCCCTGTGTCTTTTAACACACTGATCAGGAGTGACACTCCTAATTTCGTAATATGGTGGTTGGATGTGGTAGAACATCCTTTACATCAAATTTGCCACATTTAGCGGCTACATTAACATGTTGAACTATGTCAACAAAGCCTTTCCCGGCGAAGTCACACGGCCGAATGTCTCTGCAGCAAAGTGTGACTCATTTCTCGGTAGTATCTATTTAATATTTGCAGGAAGAAGTGCTTTATCTTTGAAGGAGACCTTACTGTAACCAGAGAGAACGCAGCAGTTATGTCGCCTCAACCCAGACGTGCCGCCAGACGTATGCCCGTTGTAGAGCAATACTTTTTTGCACATTTGTCGCAACTAACAAAGTCCAGTTCATTTCCATCTTTGTCAGTAACTGAGAATTTTTTCCAAATATCAGACTTGCCTTGCTTTGCATTTGTAATGACCTGCTTTGGTCTTCTTTTCAAATTCATTTGTTGACTCCATCCTGCTGGTTAGTGATAGCTAAATCACGGGACCCGCAGTTTATTTTTTGACTGCCCGCTCCCGCCTGCAGCCAAGTTAAAACTGCCGACTCACGTGAGATTTGCGTTAGGACCCACTGGATCCGAATCCCAACGCAGTCCTCGAGTCAAGTCCTCATTAATATTCATGAGTCACCTTTGAGCGACAAGTACAAGCAATGGTCGGTGGTAAGGGTAGGCGGAGGACTCCTGTTTTGATGAGTTGATCTGATTGGTTGTATGTGTAACACCCGTCCCATGTAGCTATATAAAAATCTGCTATGTGTAGTAGTACTGTGGGCGGGGCCTGGGTACGGTTTCAAAATAAACCGCGCTATTACCTGTATGCTCTTAAACTATATTGATAGTACTCTCTTTTAAACTAAAATAACTGGCGGTGCCTCCAAATAAATGTATGCTATATAATAAAGATATATAACTTAGATTGTGGATTTTTTATTTTATTTTATTTTTTTATGTATCCGTCTAACAGTTATTAAACATGAGTTACCTATGAGCCACAACACACCAAGGTTTCTTTAAATGTAATGCCAAAATATGGTAGGTTATTTATTTATATAAAACAGAATTTCTCAAAATCACATTCATGATCATGAATAAAGACAAATAGGACTAAATCCCAAATATGAATAAATTAATATAAAATAACATCAGTCTAGGCCCACACACACACACACACACACACACACTCACTCTTCAACCTACTCTTCAACCTATGGTGAGTCGTGACTTGGGAGCTGACATACCTAGAAAGCGTAGTGGCCAGCTTCACTTGGTCACGCAAAGCCACACACACACACAAGAAAGCAAGTGCTCAGTACTCACGGGCCCAGGGGACATGACCAGGGGACATGACCAGGGGACATGACCAGGGGACATGACCAGGGGAAAGACGAGGGGAGACTTGGTGATGGCCGCTCGGCAGAGCGCAGAAGAAACAGCAGCGACAGTCAAAAGGCACTCCAACAGAAAACAGTTCTCCAACGTGGTCCAACGGAGCTGTCCTCTCTTAGTCACAAATCACCCGTCTCCTGAATCAAACAAATCAGCAAAGCAACGAGTCCACATACTATTTCGTGGCGAGCTAGCAACAACTCGTCTTAACCAATTCTTCAAAGCTGCGCTAACGGCTATTATGCTAATAGTAATGGGTACTGGCAATTAGCAACACAATGCAAAGCTAACGGCCATTATGCTAATAGTAATGGCTACTCGCTATTAGCAACACAATGCAAAGCTAACGGCTATTATGCTAATAGTAATGGCTACTCGCAATTAGCAACACACTGCAAAGCTAACGGCTATTATGCTAATAGTAATGGCTACTCGCGATTAGCAACACAATGCAAAGCTAACGGCTATTACGCCAATGCTAACGGCTACTCACGATTAGCAACACAATGCGTTTTTACACCATAACATGTAGTCACAGTATGAAAAACAATACACAATCTCATATTTACCTCTTGCAGATCATAACAATCCGAACCCTTTGGCTAACTGTTCGTCAACCGCTGAGTTAAGAACAGTTTGCTCTGAACAATCTGCACGGCGCACTTGAAGGTGACCGTTCGCTAACGAACCAGACCTAACGGCTTACAACGAAGCCCCGCCCCTCTACCCCAGAATGGAATTTGGATTGGCTACTATTTCAGAACAGGCCAATTAAAACAAAGGAAAACATAGATTGACGTAATGCGGCTAATCCGTTAGGCTGACTACACGTGCTTGGCCCTGTACATATTAAGAAAACTAAACTCTAACCTTTTTAACTGTAAAGAGTATGACTTCTATATGTTATCCTTCCATATATATTTTTAACATATTTAAACATTATAAATGTAACCGGGTATTTTTTCGCCCGGTGCGGGATTCGATAAGGGGAGGACTGCATCATAAGGCAACATCACTAACCGCTCGGCTAAGGGGTCAGCTTGGGACTCACGTGTCTTATCAGTACTTTACAGAAACTTCATTTTTAAAACTATTTATATCCCAAATGAGTTTTAACCAAATGTATATGAATTTTAGGCGTCCAGCTGAATTTTAGCCCGATGCCTAAATGCATTTTAGCCAGGGCTACACCCTCCCCCTCTGGCCGTCTACACCAGTGGTTCTCAACCTTTTTGGGGTCCTGGACCCCCTGCGTATTTTTGATCTACCCTGAGGACCCCTCCACCTGATCTTGGGGGAGGGGGTTGCAATTTGATAGAAACAGTAGAAACTGCATTTTAAATTGCATTATAGCATTTATTCACTCTTTGGGGCAAAAATAAGAGCTTTCAGTTGTAACTTAAATATAGTTAACAAAACAGAATTCTTATGCAGTAACTTTCAGATATGTGTAACAACACAGAATATGTATTCAGTAACTTTCAGATATATGTAACAAAACAGAATATGTATTCAGTAACTTTCAGATGTATGTAACAAAACAGAATATGTATTCAGTAACTTTCAGATATATGTAACAAAACAGAATATGTATTCAGTAACTTTCAGATATATGTAACAAAACAGAATATGTATTCAGTAACTTTCAGATATATGTAACAAAACAGAATATGTATTCAGTAACTTTCAGATATATGTAACAAAACAGAATATGTATTCAGTAACTTTCAGATATATGTAACAACAGAATTTTTATGCAGTAACTTTTAACAATGCAAACGGGAGCGAGATGTCTTATTAAAATACAATAAATTACACTTGTGAAACAGATGTAATAAGAGAAAAAAGTCCAGCTACCCTTTATAGTTTAGGTAGATAAAGGTCTCAGTCACATTTGAGTAAAATAATCCTATTTCTATAAATGTCATAGGATTTTTTTTTTAAAGATATTTTATTTTCACGGACCCCTTGCAATCACACCACGGACCACTAGGGGTCCGCGGACCCCCGGTTGAGAAACCCTGGTCTAGAGGTCCTCATCTGACACCTTCTGTTTTTCTTCATCTTGGAAGGGTGCGTCCTTCTCTCACCATCAGACAGCATCCCGCGTGGTTTATACTTTTCCACTGGTTTGCTGGTGTTGTTGTCAGGTGGATTTAGATTGAACTGAATGACCATCCCATGATGCACGACGGTAACCTAACCGGCTCCCTGGGTGGGTTGCCAGGTTTATCATAAGTCAGCCGAATGACCGGACGACGTCATGAGTATCGCAAACACAAAACTGGCCAAGAGGAGCTGGAGTAAGGGAGCCCCACCCAGCTCCCCTCGGGGATGAACTAAGTATTCCGATCCTGGTTCTCTTTTAAAAAGAGAAATGGAAAAACTGAGTTTCACCTTTTGAACTGTTGTATTATTTTGAGTAGTAAAAGAAACGTTTCAGCTGCGTAAAAATTCAAGTTAAGATTGATATTAGAAAATATTTTGGTTTCAGTTCCGGGCTGACTTCGATTTAACCACATGCTGGTAAGCCAGCAGTGGTGTTCCTTTAGATCTCCTTCTTCTTCTTCTTCTTCTTCTTCTTCTTCTTCTTCTTCTTCTTCTTCTTCACCTGGGCTGTAGAGGACATGCTGATACCCCTTACTCTGATCGCACTGAGAAGTAAATGTTTTAGCTTTTAGTGAGAGAGCCCAGTGCTCGTGTTTCTCCTCTTTTCCATCGGCTCGTAGCCGCAGCAGGAGCCACTACCGCTGCTGACCACAAGCCGCGCCCTAACACCGGCAACGCTGCTGGCCTCCAGCTGACAGACACAGCCGGCCTCGGAAGTGGTTAATAGTAGATGATGAAAACCCCGTCACTTTCAAGCCCTGTGGGGCGTGATGCCTTGCAGTTATACCACGCAGCTACTCTCTCTCTCTCTCTCTCTCTCTCTCTCTCTCTCTCTCTCTCTCTCTCTCTCTCTCTCTCTCTCTCTCTCTCTCTCTCTCTCTCTCTCTCGCTCGCTCGCTCTCTCTCTCTCTCTCTCTCTCTCTCTCTCTCTCTCTCTCTCTCTCTCTCTCGCTCTCTCTCTCTCTCTCTCTCTCTCTCTCTCTCTCTCTCTCTCTCGCTCTCTCTCTCTCTCTCGTGCTCCATCTCTTTCCCCTCTGCTGCCTGATGATGTTCTTTTTCCTGTATTGCCCTGGCATGCTCTCTCGCCCCTTAACCCCTCTGCATTTCTGGGGGTTTCGCTAATGCAGGTACCCCTCTATTCATTTAGCATCTGTCTGTCTCTCTCCTTTACTGCTTTTATTGGCATCCCTCGCTCACAGAGGACTGTGTGTTGTTTCTGTCTCCTCCGCAGTGGTCCTACGGATTCTACCTCACACATAACCAGGGCCAGAGCGGCTTCGAATTCTTCTTCAAGACCAAGGAGTTGAAGAAAAAGTGGCTGGAGCAGTTCGGCATGGCCATGTGAGTGCGTTTACCTGCGTGTGTGTGTGTGTGTGTGGTAGTGTGATAAGAGTGCTGCATTATGTGCGTCTGCATTGTATTTTCATCTGAGCTCAAAGACACATGACAAGTCCTGTTTTTCGAGTCAGCCAACTCGGCGATCCAAGAGTGACACAGTTGTGAACTTGGGAGCGAGACAGACACACGCAGATCAGACGAAGCTCACGTCAGAAACAAAGCTGCCCTGTACGTAAAATCAACGAGCCTGCAAAAACGCACGTTGCATTCACTGCTCGTTCATCTGTAGAGTCCCACAGTCATGGCAGATGATACTTTAACTGGGTAGAAAACTGATAGAATCTACTGCTTGTTGGTTTACATGCACGTGGTCTGCTAACTGTTTATGAATTTGCCTTTGTTTAATCCAGAATATGGAAACAACAGCACAGACAGGCAGACAGAAAAAGAGACAGACAGAGAGACAGACAGAAAAAGAGACAGACAGACCGAGACAGACAGACAGACAGAGAGAGAGACAGACAGACAGAGAAAGACACACAGACAGACAGAGACACAGACAGACAGACAGAGACACAGACAGACAGACAGAGAGAGACAGACAGACAGATAGACAGAGAGACAGAGACAGACAGGCAGGCAGACACACAGAGAAAGACAGACAGGCAGAGACAGACAGACAGAGACACATACAGACAGGCAGCAACAGACAGACAGATAGACAGAGAGACAGAGACAGACAGGCAGGCAGACACACAGAGAAAGACAGACAGGCAGAGACAGACAGACAGAAAAAGAGACAGACAGACCGAGACAGACAGAGAAAGACAGACAGGCAGCGACAGACAGACAGATATATAGTGTGTGCGTGTGTGCGTGTACATGGGGTTCGGAAGGGCATGGGTACACAGATACGAACAAAGCCGTAACACCAGTGACCACACTGGAGGCTGGAAAGTAAGACAGCATTTTAACAGAATCCTGTAGTTATGAAGCACAATCACAGCTGTTCTCAATCAGGTCCTCAGATATCCTGCTAGACTAGGAAACCAGAGGCTTGTTTCACAAAAGAGAATTGTGAGGATTTTCAAGTAATAAAGGGAAAACTGTTCACGGGGGTCTGACCAAAACCACGGCAGAGTCGGGGTGGACGGCCGCTGCGTGCATCAGTTGCGGACTGCACCTTTAAGTTATAACACAAAAAGGCAGATTATTCTACTCCTGGACCTTCCTGCATCTACCATCGGCATCGTTTACTAGCAATCCGCCTTTTTCCCCCAACATTTACTGTTGCTCCTGCAGAATCCCTCCATCTCATCTTCCCAGGACAACCAGGAAGCTCCCAGATCACACAAACCACATAGAGACGGTCACACCTGTCCACCACAGAGACCAGGTTCCTGCAGGGCAGCTCCGAGTCACACACAACTACAGAGAACAACTAGAAAATAGGAAGAGTGGGAAAAAAGAATGAAAGACTGTGAAGAGAAAGGTGTGGGAAACAACATTTTCCAGATGAAATGAAAGAAGAAAAGGTCGTTGGAGAAAAGTGATGCAACAGGGAGAAAACAGCAGCGTTGGCTGATGAACTTCGGAGGATGAATTAATGACCCAGAGAAGAAAGAGGCGCCGGCCTAGTCACCACGAGCCGACAAGGCTCCGCGTACTTCCCGTCACGCGAAAACAAACCGGAATGAACCGTCTCTCAAAGGCTCCTGAATTGTCCTTCACATTTCCGTTCGGAGACCTTCTCCCAACTTCCCTCTTTCTATTTGTTTATTTCTTTGCTTAGCTGTGTTTACATTGTACAGACGAGGGGACAGACTTGCAGGAATGACCGTTAGCAGTGCGTGTCACAGCTTCACCAGCAGTGTGTGTGTGTGTGTGTGTGTGTGAGTGTGTGTGAGTGAGAGTCGGTGTGTGTGTGTGTGTGTGTGTGTGTGAGTGAGAGTCGGTGTGTGTGTGAGAGTCGGTGTGTGTGTGTGTGTGTGTGAGTGAGAGTCGGTGTGTGTGTGAGAGTCGGTGTGTGTGTGTCTGAGTCGGTGTGTGTGTGTGTGAGAGTCGGTGTGTGTGTGTCTGAGTCGGTGTGTGTGTGTGTGAGAGTCGGTGTGTGTGTGTGTGAGTCGGTGTGTGTGTGTGTGAGAGTCGGTGTGTGTGTGAGTGTGTGTGAGTGAGAGTCGGTGTGTGTGTGTGTGAGTCGGTGTGCGTGTGTCTGAGTCGGTGTGTGTGTGTGAGTGAGAGTCGGTGTGTGTGTGTGAGTCGGTGTGTGTGTGTCTGAGTCGGTGTGTGTGTGTGTGTGAGTCGGTGTGTGTGAATCGGTGTGGTCTCTCAGGTTCTGCAGTACCAGACGGTCTGAATGACCACCATATGAACGTCTCATTTGCTGCAGCCTGAAAGGGGGAGATGGGACGAAACAGACTTGTCCACACACAGACAGATGCACACCACACGCACACAAACACACACACACCACACGCACACAAACACACACACACACACACACACACACACACACACACACACACACACACACACACACACACACAGTCAAATCCTGAGGGATTGAGCAGAGGTCTGGGAGCATTTCAAGCAGAGCCTTTGTCTCACTACTTGCAATTCTCCCCTTCTCCCACTTCAAAAAGCCAGTCACGTCTGTCTGTCTCTATATCTATATCTGTCTGCCTGCTTGTCTCTATGTCCGTCTGTCTGTCTATATCTGTCTGCCTATCTCTATATCTGTCTGTCTTTCTGCCTGCCTGTCTGTCTGTCTCTATATCTATATCTGTCTGCCTGCTTGTCTCTATGTCCGTCTGTCTGTCTCTATATCTGTCTGTCTGTCTCTATATCTGTCTGCCTGTCTCTATATCTGTCTGCCTGTCTCTATATCTGTCTGCCTATCTCTATATCTGTCTGTCTTTCTGCCTGCCTGTCTGTCTGTCTCTATATCTGCATCTGTCTGTCTGCCTGCCTGCCTGTCTCCATATCTGTCTGCCTTCCTGCCTGCCTGTCTGTCTCTATATCTGCATCTGTCTGTCTGCCTGCCCACCTGTCTCTATGTCTGTCTGTCTGCCTGCCTGTCTGTCTCTATATCTGTCTGTCTGTCTCCATATCTGCATCTGTCTGTCTGTCTGCTTGCCTGTCTGTCTCTATATGTGCCTGCCTGTCTCTACATCTGTCTGTCAACCATTAATACAGTCATACTGGGGTTTGTCAGAAGACCATTTAATTGACATGGTGACATTTCAATAACGTAATGAAATAGAGGACTTCTCTATTCTACTGGATGTGGCTGAGTGAAGGACGGCAGTCTACAGACGGCTGTGGTTCAGCACCAGCACCACGGCTGTGGTTTTAACAGCCTGCAGGGTACAGTAACACGGCGTAGCGTTGTCTGGAGTACGGCTGTAGTAACGGGGTACCGGGGCTTGTAAATGAAAGTGATGCTGTCACACTTTAGCCCGTCTGTTGATTTCACAAGTGGATTTTCAGAGAGGAGGCTGTTCAGTATCACAGGAGTAACCCCCCCCCCCCGAAAAAAGCTAACATTTTTATTTTTCCCACTTATTCCTCCCAATTGAATTTGGCCAATCACCCCACTCTCCCGAGCCGTCCCGGTCGCTGCTCCACCCCCTCTGCCGATCCGGGGAGGGCTGCAGACTACCACATGTCTCCTCCCATACATGTGGAGTCGCCAGCCGCTTCTTTTCACCTGACAGTGAGGAGTTTCACTGGGAGGACATAGCACGTGGGAGGATCATGCTATTCCCCCCAGTTCCCCATTCCCCCCGAACAGGCGCCCCAACTGACCAGAGGAGGCGCTAGTGCAGCGACCAGGACACATAACCACATCCAGCTTCCCACCAGCAGACACGGCCAGTTGTGTCTGTAGGGACGCCCGACCAAGCCGGAGAAGCTAACATTTTAACATTACAGTTCCTGAATGACCTCGTTGGTAAAACGGTTGTTTCATTTCCTGTGTATGAAAGAGCTTCAGATGAACGGTTTGATCACAGCAGCCGGGTCATTTGAACGGTGTTACTGTAGGACTCATGGCTGAGTTTATTACAGTAATGCTGTAATGCTAATCACTGGTCTTTACCGCCTATTTCTATGAGGCCTGGCCTGCTGCAGCTATATGAATATGAAGTTTAAAGTATTGTCTTTTGATTCTTTCATCTGTTTTACTATCCACTGAAACGCTGTAATGACACTGTGAAACACGGGTTGATGAAGATGCAGACAAGCATGCGTGCTTCCCCTAGTGAAGATGTCCTGTGTGATGGACACAGGGTAGAGTGGGGCGTCTCCGTGATGATGCGGGGTGGCACGCTCCCCAGTGTAACACTGACGCATCTTACAGTGGTGGTTTCATTTCAGTGTTTCGGTCTGTAAATGTCAGTTTCTTCCCGGCTCTAACCGTCTCCCGTGTGTTGCGTCCTGTTCAGATCCAACATCCGGCCCGAGAACGCCACCAGCAATTTCCATGAGTTTCGCATGCACACCTTCGACAGGATCACCTCCTGCAATTCCTGCCACATGCTGTTAAGGTGAGCATCCTGCAGACACACACGGCCGGACAAAGGAGGCACCACCTTTGTCTCGTGAGTGTGAGTGTTTGTTGTGACATAGGCATTAAGGACGCGGACCCGTGTCCTTTGCCTGCTTTCAAGGTTGAGCTGAAAGAATGTCAGTCCGCAGCTCATCTTCTCTCTAAAGAATGCTAGCGCCCTCTTGTCCAGTCTCTATACAGTGTGCACCTCACTTACACAATGCTGCCTTTGAATTTTCTGAATGTCACATATGTCCAGAGGACTTGGGCTCGCGGTCTTTCTCACAGTCGAAGCCGCTGAGTGGTCTCACGGCCATTGTTTAGGGGAAAAAAATGCCTTTCATACCACAAAGCTTCACAAAGGGGAGAGATGTTGGAAAAGTTTACTGAACTCTCAGTCTCCCAAGACCCTCCAAGTTCATCAAGACCCTCCAAGTTCATCAAGTAAACACAGTTTATCACCATCAGGTCTTCCTCCCACAGCGGGGATTAAAATAAATAAAGATGCATCACAACATTTTAGATTGATTCTTTTCTACCTCAGAGCGAAGCTTAAAAAGAGGATTTGGCAGGGAATTTTTCCCTCCGAGGAAGATTCTCTGAGTCCGTCCTCTGATCATTCACACTGATGACTTAGCCTACTGGTTTCAAGTTGTTACTGCCTACAGTGCAGCGCACACACATACACACACACACGGGCACACATGCATGCACACAGACACAAACACATGCACATACAGACACACACATGGGCACACATTGCATGCACATAGACACACAGACACATGCACATACAGACACAAACACACACACATACACATACAGACACACACATGGGCACACATGCATGCACATACGGACACACACACACACTCACTCACACACACACACACATGGGCACACATGCATGCACATACGGACACACAGGCACAACTGCATGCACCCCACATACACACATGGGCACACACATGCACATACAGACACATACGGGCACATATGCATGCACATACGGACACACATACACGTGCAGAAACAGACACACACACGGGCATGCATGCATGCACACACACACACACACACACACACACACACAGAAGTTCTGAAGGTGTCCTGGTGCATGTAGAAACGCACCTGCATTCGTCGCCAGTTTTCATGTGAAGGCTGACGGTGTTACAGGATAACTGCCAGACAGCACGGCAGACCAGTGCTCACTTGTTCCCCCACAGTGAAAACAACCCCTGAGACGGCAACAAGGTCAGAGGGAAAAGCTGCAAGCTGCTCGTCTTTATGTTGAGCTGTGTGGGCAGTTCGTATGTATGTGTGTCTGTGTGTGCTGGCGTGTTTGTGTGTGTATGTCTCCTGTGAGGAGGAATGCGAAGAACATGCAACTGCACCTTGTATTGTCTCCTCGCTCTTTCCCTCTCTCCTGCTCACGTCCCTCATGCTACCACAACACCTGTTTTTTGCAATGGTCTCCTTTGTGCGCAGGGGCATCTTTAACCAGGGCTACCTGTGCTCCAAGTGTGGACTGGGGGCCCACAAAGAATGCCTGGCCCGCTTCAGCTGCTGTGGGAAAACAGGTAACACACACACACACACACACACACACACACACACACACACACACACACACACACACACACACACACACACACACACACACACACACAATGTGTGCACATAAACGAATGCATGTCCGCACACATTGAAGTACACTGAGTGTCTGTGCACATATGCAGCATGCGTATACATTACAGTCACTTAGCCGACGCTTTTATCCAAAGCGACTTACAAAACCAGTGCTAATGTAAAAGCGCAAGAAAGAGATTGTTTTTTAAATGAGTGAATACAATAAGTGCTAAGAACAAGTAACAGGGTAGTAGTTCTTGAAGAGGTGAGTTTTCAACCTGCACCGAAAGATGGGCAGCGAATCGGCTGTCCTGACATCAGTGGGGAGTTCGTCCCACCGCTGTGGGGCCAGGACAGAAAAGAGCCGTGACCGGGTCGATCAGCAGCAGGGGCCTCTGAGCGACGGGGCAACCAGGCGTCCCGAGGCAGCAGAGCGAAGTGGTCGGGCGGGGGTGTAGGGCTTGACCATGGCCTGGAGATAGGAAGGAGCTGTTCCTTTCACTGCCCTGTAGGCTAGCACCAGAGTCTTAAACTGGATGTGAGCAGCTACTGGGAGCCAGTGTAGGGACATGAGAAGGGGAGTTGTGTGGGAGAAGACCAGACGAGCTGCAGCTTTCTGAACTAGCTCCAGAGGTCTGATGGCCGACGCCGGGGCGCCGGCAAGGAGGGAGTTGCCGTACTCCAGCCGGGAGATGAAAGTATACATACACCTACAGACACACACAGGTACATGCAGACATGCATCCATATGTAAAAACACGAACCACAGCATATGTGCACATGCCTACACAAACATGCACACAAAAAACTGTGCATATAGAATTTAAAATGCAGCTTAAGTGTTGAACTAGTCCAGTATAATCTGTTTTAAAGAGTTGAACTAGTCCAGTTTAAAGTGTTGAACTAGTCCAGTATAATCTGTTTTAAAGTGTTGAACTAGTCCAGTATAATCTGTTTTAAAGTGTTGAACTAGTCCAGTTTAAAGTGTTGAACTAGTCCAGTATAATCTGTTTTAAAGTGTTGAAGTAGTCCAGTTTAAAGTGTTGAACTACTCCAGTATAATCTGTTTTAAAGTGTTGAACTAGTCCAGTATAATGTTTTAAAGTGTTGAACTAGTCCAGTATAATCTGTTTTAAAGTGTTGAACTAGTCCAGTATAATCTGTTTTAAAGTGTTGAAGTAGTCCAGTATAATCTGTTTTAAAGTGTTGAACTAGTCCAGTATAATCTGTTTTAAAGTGTTGAACTAGTCCAGTATAATGTTTTAAAGTGTTGAACTAGTCCAGTATAGTCTGTTTTAAAGTGTTGAACTAGTCCAGTTTAAAGTGTTGAACTAGTCCAGTATAATCTGTTGTCTTATTTCTGACCTAGAACCACTTTAATATTGGTTCACTTCACAACAAGTCTGTCTGTTAACACCGTGTACCATGTTGTACTGCATGTTCACAACTCATCCAAGCTTTTATAGCAGCATGGGCATAGAGAGAGAGTAGTGAAGGGTACTCGGTGTCACATGAGTGATGATGGAGGTAAACCTGTGACAAAGAAGGGTTTTGCTGTACCGCGTCACTGAAGAACCACACAGACAGGCTGGTGTGTGAGGTTTTCTGGCCAGTCTGCCTGTACATCAGTCATGCTCCTCTGATAGAATGGAAGACCGCATGACAAGCAAAGTAAACCCACAACCTGAGAACTGGCTAAGCATGTCCCGTGTTCATGCGTGTGTGTCTGAGAGAGACAGACACAGAGACAGAGAGAGCGAGCAAGAGAGACAGAGAGTGAGCGCGCAAGAGAGAGTGAACAAGAGACAGAGAGAGACAGACAGACAGACAGAGACAGAGAGAGTGAGCGAGAGAGACAGACAGACAGAGAGACAGACAGAGAGACAGACAGAGAGACAGAGAGACAGAGACAGATAGAGACAGAGAGACAGACAGACAGACACAGAGACAGAGAGAGTGAGCGAGAGAGACAGACAGACAGAGAGACAGACAGAGAGACAGAGAGACAGAGACAGATAGAGACAGAGAGACAGATAGAGACAGAGAGAGAGAGAGACAGGAAGGGATGATAAAAGTTTCAATCTCCTATAATGCAACCTGTAGAAGTGTCTTTTATAACACAGCGAGTTCAACACTACCCGGGTATTACATATGCATGCCTGAGTGCAGTCGTTTTTTTGTACATGTGCATGTGTGTGTGTGTGTTTGTGTATATGTGTGTATATTCCCTGTGGCTGGCTGCCAGCTCCTGTTGGACTTGGCATCTGTCACGGCACTACTGGGTTGAGGAGGCAATAACGCCAGTGCCAGCTCCACCTGGGCACAATGTGTCCTCGAGTAGATTTGGGCCACGCTGCGGGGGTTCAGACCAGGGAACTGTGGAGACCGGGACGTCTGTTTGAATTCCCCCTCTCATTACTCCGCACAGCATTCATCCTGCTGCTCCCGTACACGCTGGAAGAGCAGGACGTGTGCTGCCGTCCACCAGAAATATGCTGGTGCTGGCCCGTTCTCAGAGGCCGCTCCGCTGCCAGCGAGCCGCTCTCTACACGCTTTGTGTGCGCCTGTGTGCGTTTGTCCCCCGACATGAATACTGTTCAAACACCGGTGAGCGCTGCTGTGAACAGATCCAAACACTCTTCCTACGGTACACAGCTATTTGAGCAACAACTCACACTGTATGTGTGCGTGCACGGGTGTGTGCGTGTGAGTGTGTCTAATACAGATATGCCATTGTTTTGCCTGTACCTCCCTATGGTGTTATCTACTCCGTGTATGTGTGTGTAACAGTTCAAAGTTTACTCTGAAAATGGGCATGTTGGGAGTGCTGTGTGTTTGTTTGCATGTGTGTGTGCGTGTATACATGTGTGTTTGTGCGTATGTGCCTATATCAATGTGTCCTTGTTCAACGTCTCAGTATGTGCATGTCTGTGTAGATAGGCAGGCGTGTGTGTGTATGTGTCTAGGGGGTGTAGCCTGTCCCTCAGGGAGCCAATGAAAGAAACTGGCGGAGCAAAACCCAGGTTAACCTCTCCACCCCCACAGCTCGTTACACCTCCCCCGTACACCTTGTCAGGTAGTGGCGGCGCAGCAAAACAAAACAGCGCTAGACAGACTCCACCGTCTGCCTTCTCCTCACTAATGAGGGAGTCTTGCCGTTGTTATCTGACGAGCACTTGTGTGTGTGTGTGTGTGTGTGTGTGTGTGTGCGCCCGCATACTCGTCACTCACCATGCCTGTTCTCAAACTTCTTTCAGATCCCAGCTCCATCAGAACTCAGGTGAGCTGCATCTCTGTGTGTGTGCATGTGTGTGTGTGTGCATGTGCATGTGTGTGCATGTGCATGTGTGTGTGTGCATGTGTGTGTGTGCATGTGCATGTGTGCATGTGCATGTGTGTGCATGTGAGTCAGGTTTTCAGCCTCCCCCTGAAGCTTTGCTGCACTTTGAGAACTGCTCCCTCCTGCAGCTATTTGCCGAGAAGGCTTCAGCTGACTTCACTTGCAGGGCTGATAGGAACTTGGATGGTTTGCAGATTACTCAGATTTTTTTCCGGGCAGCAACACCACTTGGGTCCACGAGCTCCACTGCTGTGCAGAAAGTGGGCAAAGAGAGACATTACCGGACATGTTTTTGTGTTATACCGCCAGACATGGTTTGCCTGTAAAGGTCAGCACACGCGACGGGGGTTTAATATCATCATCCTCGTCTTGTTCACTGCTCGTGGCCCCGAGTGGAGGCGATACGGGTTAAAATATTTATTCTTTGTGCGCCACAGACGGGCATATTCATAACATTAGTCTCCGTCTCCCACATCTTCGCCTCACCGCAATAAGAGACTAGCCAATCATTTATTTAGTAGCAGATGAGCGGACGAAAGGGGCAGAGAGGATGGCTTTTAGATGTAGTATAGATGTAGGCTCTCCACTTCCTGTAAGTGTCAGCGAGAGGTGAGGAGAGAGCAGTGTAAGGTCTCAGAAGAACCACTCTGACCCCACGAATACATTTATAAAAGAAGTCAGTCATGAGCAACCTGCTCAGAAATGATATCCGATGGAAATATTGTGCTAAACTTAAGAGTGTACTAGTGTGTGTGTGTATCAACGCGTCTGGGTTTGTGTAGCTGGTTGTAACGGCTGTTTTCTCTGTGGTGTGTATTTTTTTTGGACTATTTGCAGGGCAGAACGTCGAATCGCGCAGACCGAGATCCAGGTGAGACACACAGATCACTGCAATGAACCTCAACCAGCTTCACACACACACTACTACCACTACTACTACTACTACTACTACCACCACCACTACTACTACTACTACTACTACTACTACTGCTCGTCTACGCTCCCTTTCCTTGCTTTCTCCTTTAGTCTTCAAAATTGAGTGTGTGTGTGTGTGTGTGTGTGTGTGTGTGTGTGTGTGTGTGTGTGTGTGTGTGTGTGTGTGTTTGCACACACAGTGGGCATAATGTCAGCCCCGCCTCCTCCGACACTCCTGTTTTTCCGCCGTTCCATCCGCTATGCTGCAGAAAATCATTATTGACCCGACGACACGCTAAAATCGATAGGCTCTTGATTGCCCCGGCACCGGTCTTGCCGCGTCGGTTTTCAAAGGGTGTGCTTACTTGTCTGCCCTGGTGTGGACAGGAATGCTATCATGCCCCCAAGGCTCGATTCTCCATGGCTGCGCATCTTCAGAAGGCCCATTCAGGCAAGCTAGCGCACGTTATGCTGCCAAGCTCAAAGCTAAATGCTTTATTCAGACACACACAAACATGTAGATGCATTCGCGTTCAACACAACATTTTCTACAGCTGCTGCCCTGACATTATCGTTTCACAACTCATTTTGTTTTAATTCCTTTTGGTAGTGTAGTATTTTGCAGAGTACTACTTATTGCTGTGTAGAAAACTAGGTGTTGATGCATCTTTGTTTTCATTTTACATAATACTGCATTGGTTTCTGCACTGGGAACGGAAAACGTGTGGAGGAGTAGTGTAGTTGTCGTAGATGGAGATGGGTGTAGGTGCGGTACAGAGTAGTATCACAGTTGCTTTTCAGTGAGTCTAGGTTCGTGAATTAACCACGTTAACCGCCTCCTGGCATTTTCTCATCAGGTCCGTATTAGGATTTTTCCAAATTTGGTAGGACAGAAGCAAATCCTAACTAACTTTAGGAATCCTATCTTATCTTACTTCATCTTGTCTTATTCTAGGTTAGGAAATCCTAAATACTCAATCCAACATCGCTTATCAACTTTTATTTCTGTTACCTAGCAACCGATGCTAACATTTCCTGCCGAGCTAAACAACTTTGTAACTGTTGGTTTCTCTCATTGAACAATGCTGAAACACACACTGAAAGCTGCCTTGACCGCGGTGAGTTCCTGCTCTTGGAAACTGTATGTAACGAACAGCCAAACTGCTAATTGCTGCTGCCGCCCCATTTAAATTGCATGACACAGCAGGCTGAGGTATTTCTGCTATGTCAGCCATTTCACTTTGAAAATCTCCTTTTGCAAAACAAAAAAACAAAGCGGATTTGTCAGTTGCACCACAACCGGGAGAGCCCCACGTTGCCGGGTCGGCCTCTCCGAAGCTGGTCGTAGCTGCTCGGCTAACTGCAGGATCATGGCGCGGGGTAGCCTGTATCTACGAAGGAGCGTTTTTTTCATCCAACTCCAGCAGCACACCGTTAGGGTCTGCCATAAGCCTCTCGGTGAACAGGTTCCACCTGTTGACATTTTGTTGGCTGTGTAAACACAATAAACGTGCAGCCATACAGATTTTACAAGTTAGCTAACACTACCTGGTGGAAAAGCGAAAATAAGGGCAGCTTAACCGTTATCCTAAAGTTAGGAGAGTTTGAGATTTTGGGAAGTTAGGAAGCTTGTGTAATACAGTTTTCCTATCTTAAGTTAGGATAGGAACATTGACTTGGGAACTGTTCATCTGCAACGGCTTTTTCCCTAAATCAGGTCCTAACCCTAATGACCATGGCTACCAAACAGTTAAGATAGGATCTGCAAGTCCAGGTGGCGTGGCGGTCTATTCCGTTGCCTACCAACACAGGGATCACCGGTTCGAATCCCTGTGTTACCTCCGGCTTGGTTGGGCGTCCCTACAGACACAATTAGCTGTGTCTGAGGGTGGTAAGCTGGTTGTGGGTATGTGTCTTGGTCACCGCACTAGCGCCTCCTCTGGTCGGCCGGGGCACCTGTTCGGGGAGGAGGGGGAACTGGGGGGAATAGTGTGACCCTCCCACATGCTACCTCCGGCTTGGTTGGGCGTCCCTACAGACACAATTAGCTGTGTCTGAGGGTGGTAAGCTGGTTGTGGGTATGTCTCTTGATCACCGCACTAGCGCCTCCTCTGGTCGGCCGGGGCACCTGTTCGGGGAGGAGGGGGAACTGGGGGGAATAGTGTGACCCTCCCACATGCTACCTCCGGCTTGGTTGGGCGTCCCTACAGACACAATTAGCTGTGTCTGAGGGTGGTAAGCTGGTTGTGGGTATGTCTCTTGATCACCGCACTAGCGCCTCCTCTGGTCGGCCGGGGCACCTGTTCGGGGAGGAGGGGGAACTGGGGGGAATAGTGTGACCCTCCCACATGCTACATCCCCCTGGTGAAACTCCTCACTGTCAGGTGAAAAGAAGCAGCTGGCGACTCCACATGTATGGGAGGAGGCATGTGGTAGTCTGCAGCCCTCCTCAGATCAGCAGACGGGGTGGAGCAGCGACCGGGACAGCTCGGAAGAGTGAGGTAATTGGTCGGATACAATTATGACAAAAAGGGAGGAAAAAAATCCGCCACCCCCCCCCCAAAAAGCTAGGATCTGCAAGTTATGAAGTGTTGGTAAAACAGCCCCAGGCTTACTGTATGTCCTCAATGCCTCTTTTACACCGTTGCTCTTGGGTAGGGGTGTTTTCATTAAGATGTTAAAAAAAAAAAAGCTTTCTGAAATTCAGAGACCCCACCTCCACAATATCAGAATTCACTGTCTCGGCACTAAAATGTAAAGCAGCGTTCATAAAAAAAAGTTGAAAAGCAACTTGGAGAGGTGGAGTTAAAAACAAAAAAAGCAGGCAGGTACACAAGAGTCAGAGGTTGAAGGGTAATTTCGGTGTTTTTAAACCTGGGCCCTAATTTCCCATCAACTGAGGTGTAAATGACTACTAGGGACAAACATTTTTGGAGTTGGTCCAGTATTGAGTGAGAACGCTTCAGCTGGCAGCTGCAAAATGGGCTACAATGTAATCCTTGGGGGCAAGTGCGCCCGTCAAAGTGCGTCCGTTAAAAGCGCTTGTTTTTGCCACCGATAGACTCAGATTGTTATTTCAAGTGTCTGACAACATTATGGAAAAGATCCCTACAGAGATAGACCTTTTTCTTTACGTTTCGCCTCTTCCGGTCTCTGTTGTAGCATCCCTTGTGCATGGGGCGTGGTTTGTTTACCAAAGAAGAAGTCACACCGAATCTTATCAGAGTTGACCATTCATCCGAGGTAGAATAGCCTGAGACACAGAGGAACTGCTTGCAATATTTCATTTACGAAGTCATGGCTGAATATTTAGCGGATATCAACAATGAACCAGAGTCTATGGATAAAGAGCTACTAGAAACTGAAGATTGTATTCTACACAGGACAATAAAGTTGAACTTCAACTTGAAGAGAAGATGATGAGGGGAGAGAGAGAGACAGCGGCGACAGGCAGAGCAGAGTGAACCAGCTTCTTTGACAGGCAGTAGTCACTGGTTTCATATGTACATGAAACCGGTCGCCAGTTTCACAAACCGATCGCCGTCATCACACATCAGGATGTGGTCCCAGAAAGTTGAATCAGTTCATCTGGACACCAAGTTTAGTGGGGGAAATGTTTCATCACTCATCTAATTGACCTCTTCAGTCTCAGCTGACTGCAAATGATCCCCAACCTTATAAACAACACAGTGGCATGACGACCCTGCAGTCGGTCAAGACTAAAGAGGTCACTTCAGTCTGAAGAGTGATGAAATATTTCTCCAACTAAACTTTGTGTCCAGATGAACTGACCTAACTTTCTGGGACATCGGGTCTACGTGACCATTTTGCCCAGGATGACTACTGGCAGCCAAAGAAGCTGCTTCCCCCTCCTCTGCCCGACACCTGTTGCCCCCCCCCTCTCTCTCTCCTCGTCCGCTCTTCAAGTTCAAGTTCAGCTATATTTTCATCTGTAGAATACAATCTTCCATTTCTAGGAGCTCGTCATCTGCATACTCTGTATGCTCAAGTATTTGGGCATTATAATTGCCAATAAGATGACCTTTGATATGAATACAGACATACTGAGTAAGAAAAGCCAGCAGCGTCTTTTTTGTCTGAGGAAGGTAGCCAAGTTCCAAGTTGACAGATCCCTGATGACATTGTTTCATACATCTTTTATGGAGTCAGTTTTCACTTTTTTGTTTATCTGCTGGTATGCATCCCTCAACCTCAAACAGAAAAACTCATTAACAAGGGTGATGAAAGTCAGCAGCAAAATTATTGGCACTCAGCAGAAAAGTCTATCTGAATGGTACAATAAACAGTTAAAGCAGAATCCATTATATCTGAGAGTACACACCCCCTGCTCTTAGAATTTAAGTTTCTGCCATCTGGTTCCTGCTTCAGACAACCGTCAGCCAAAACTAACAGATATAAATTCTCTTTCATACCCTCTGCCATTTCACTGCTCAACTCTGTAAAGTACGGGCAGCATCAGCACATCTCCCTCCACACCTGTTTCTCCCTTCTTCTTTTTTTCCCACTATTGTAACTTTTGTACTTCATCTGTTAACCTTTTACTCCTGTTTTTATGTGTGGTTTTTATTTATGTGTGCTTATGTATTTATGGTCTTTATCTTGTGTGTCTCATCCTGTGTTGTTTTTTATTGCTACTGCAGCAGAACCAAATGCCCCTTGGGGATAAATAAAGGTCTTCTACTACTATTACAAATAAATACGGGCAGTGATCAAATTCAAATGCCTCATCCACATTGTTGATATCAGCTAAATATTTAGCCATGATTTTAGAAATAAATCATTGCTAGCAGTTCCTCTAGGTCTCAGGCTATGCTACCTCAAATGAATAGTCAGCTCTGATAAGATTCAGTGTGACTTCTTCTTTGGTAAACAAACCACACCCCCATGCACAAGCAGTAACAGCAGTAAAAAGGATGCTACAACAGAGACCGGGAGAAGCGAAACGTAAAGAAAAAGGCCTATCTCTTTAGGGATCCTTTCCATAATGTTGTCAGACATTTATAATAACAATCTGAGTCTATCAGTGACAAAAACAAGCACTTTTAATGGACATTCTTTGATGGACAGACTTGCCCCCAGGGATTACATTGCAGCCCATTTCACGGCTGCCAGCTGAAGCATTCTCGCTCATACTGGACCAATTCCAAAAAATGTTGTGCTTACTAGTCATTTAGACCCAAAATGATGGGAAAATATGGCCCAGGGTAGAAATATTGGAATTACCCTTTAAGAACCCACTGGAGCTAAGTAAATTATCCATGTCGCCTTTTCTTTAACCAAAATGGAGAATCAGTCGCTCAATTGACAACGTTATTGTTATTTTAGCTGTCTACCAGAGCATATTGTAGTTGAAATTAAATGATCAATGATGAGCTCAAAGTGAGACTTTCATCTTTAATTTGAGGGTACTTACATCCAAATCGGGTGAATGGTCTCGGAATTACAGCACTTTCTATACGTGGTTCCCCCTTTTTAAGGGACCAAAAATAATAGGACAACTGGCAGCTCAGCTGTTCCATGGCCAGGTGTGTGTTATTTACTCATTTCATTTATAAGTAAGCAGATAAATGGTCTGGAGTTGATTTCAAGTGTTGCATTTGAAATCTGTTGCTGTTAACTCTCAATATGAAGTCAAAAGAGCTGCCACTGCCAGTGAGGCAAGCCATCATTAGGCTGAAAAATCAGCAAACCCATCAGAGAGACAGCAAAAACATTAGGTGTGGCCAAATCAACTACTTGGCACATTCTTAAAAGGAAAGAATGCACTCGTTAGCTCAGGAACACAAAAAGGCCTGGAGGACCATGGAAAATAACTGTGGTCTATGACAGAATTCTTTCCCTGGTGAAGAAAAACCGCTTCTCAACAGTTGGCCAGATCAAGAACACCCTCCAAGAAGTAGGCGTATCTGTGTCAAAGTAAACGAAGAAGAGAAGACTTCAACGCAGTAAATACAGAGGATGTACCACAAGATGTAAACCACTGGTAAGCCTCAAAACAGGAAGAACAGATAAGAGTTCGCCAAAAAAAACAGATAAAAACAGCCTGAACAGTTCTGGAACAACATCCTTTGGACAGATGAGACACACATCAACTTGTACCAGAATGATGTGGAGAGACAAGTATGGAGAAGAGAAGGAACTGCTCATGATCCAAAGCATACCACCTCATCTGTGAAGCATGGTGGAGGTAGTATTACGGCGTGATCATGTATGACCGCCAATGGAACTGGTTCCCTTGTATTTATTGATGATGTGACTGCTGACAAAAGCAGCAGGATGAAGTGTATGGGGCTGTATTATCTGCTCAGGTTCAGCCAAAACTTTAAACTCGTTTGATGGTGCCTCACCGTGCAGGTGGACAATGACGCGAAGCATACTGCCAAAGCAACCAAAGACTTTAAGGCAAAGTAGAATGTGCCACAATGGCCAAGTCAATCACCTGACCTAAATCCAATTTAGCATGCATTCCCACTTGCTGAAGGCAAAATGCCTGAAGAACAAGAAGATAGTCATTGACTGCAAAGGAAAACGGCAATTTAATTTATGATTATGTGAGTCTGTCCAATTACTTTTGAGCCCCTAAAATTGGGAGGCTATGTCTAATAAATGGTTGTAATTACTACACGGTTCACACAATATTTTTGACAAAACCCTTAAATTAAAGCTGAGTCTACACTTAAAGAACATCTTTATTAATTCATTTCATATCCATTATGGTGGTGTACACAGCCAAATGATGAAAATGATCTCACTGTCTAAATACTTATGGACCTGACTGGATAGCTCTATTGACAGCTACTAGTAGGAAACGTGTGTCAGACAACCACTGTCAATTTCCTCTTTTGTACATTTTAAATTGAAAAAGTGCACGTAAAAATACTTCAGGGGAAACAAACATATCCCCCATTCTATCTTTTTAATCTCAGATCTGATAACTGGGTATGCATTAGGTCAGTGGTTCTCAATCAGGTCCTAAGGGACCACCGTTCATTACATTCACCCGTTGTTCCAGGTGTAAAACCTCCCTGATTGGAGGCTGGATAACTGGAACAACAGACGAATGTAATGAACTACCTGGTAGAATTAGAAAACCAGGAGTACTGCTGGTACCTGAGGACCTGATTGAGAACCACTGTATTTCAGTAACCTGCAGCTCAGCTTGAATACGATAACGACTATAATCAGTTGTTTCCAAATGGTCATTTATGGTAGTAGACTGACTAGTGCGCGTGTGTGTGTAAACGTGCAAGCTTTCTCTCATTACCAGCTGCTGTATGATCATAAATAGGCAAATGGTTAGCATGCCTTTTAGTTCACAAAGACACATATTTTGCCACATTTATAATAATAATAATAATAATTTTATCTATATAGCACTTTTCTAAAGCAACGTTACAAAACTATGAACAGAAACATCCGGGCAGGAACTGCCTGAGCTGCTCACATGATTTAGACCGAGCCGTCTGTGAAGGGCTTCTGCTTAGAGGACTACACACTACACACACCCTCCTGGTCAGGACTCTGTCCTCCTTTCACCGTCATTACAGCTTATAAACCTCTTTATCTTTTGCTTTTCAGAGGAAGCAGACTCTTACCACTATGAAACGCCTCTCTGTACATGATGGTCCAATGTCAGAATTCACCTTATGGTGTAGCTTGAACTTTAACGATTTGCAAAGATTTAACACACACACACACACACACACACACACACAGATAACCACCAAAATACTCACTTCCTCCTCTACATGTACCTGTAGGTCTGCCCAAGATGCTAGTCATCAGGAACTACTTTGGAGTGCCAAGCCCCACGTCTGGCCCGCCTCTTACTGTGCAGACCGGTGACATCATCGAGCTCATCTGTGCCGACGTTCGCAGCCCCTGGTGGCAGGTCAGAGGTCACGCCGTCTCCATTTCTCTGTCCTCCTGTCTCGCTCTAATCCTCTCCATCTGACTCTTTAGCGGTACCTGAGTTGTTAGTATATTCTACATACTTGAAGTATGTAGTGTATACTGCGTACAAGTTGGGTATACGATTCAGTATGTAGAATGTAATGCCGTTGTAAAGCTGAATCCAGCGGTGGTCCCGTGTCAAAAATCTCCAAAATGAAGCCGGTGAGTAAAATGACTTCATGACTGATACGCACAATAGCAAAAACTTTGAAAATGAGGTCCAGGCTGTAAAAAAAAAAGAATGCTCCTTTAATCATCGTCCCTCCTATCTGGAACATAAATAGCCAAGCGTTTCACAAGGATTTTAGAAATATCACGCAGCTATCTGTATGACAAGAGCATCACGATGGCCATAACAATCAAAATGGGTTCAGAGGATTTTAAAGGACCGGGTCAGTTCTTTGAAGCCAGACCTCATTAAAACCTTTTCAGGCGTCATTTAAAACTGTATGGAGAAAAAGTTCACTGATTGCTTCAGAATAAATAAACTTACCGCTTCGCTGAGTCCTCATGCCGTGTGTTAACAGTGTCCACAGGGACGAGCGTTTAAGCCTTCAAAAACCATAACACACATTCTGGTAGCAAACGGGAATCCCTCAGTACAAACGTTTTAATGAGGTCTGGGTTAAAATAAAATGTTAACCTATCTTTTAAATGCAGTATATGTCTGCTTCTGACTTGGTGTACAAGTTCCTCATGGGAAGTAAAAAACAACAATAGCAAGTAGGCTTCAGTGCCAACGAGGAAGTCGTTCTGTTTCCACTGACAAAACGTCGCCCATAAACCAGAGTTGGATTCATTGTGGTTGTGTAAAGGGACTTCTCTCACGACCTGTAAACACAGTGTGGCACCTTTAGTTTAAATCACCACGGGCGTCCGGGTAGCGTAGCGGTCTATTCTGTTGCCTACCAACACAGGGATCTTCGGTTCGAATCCCCGTGTTGCCTCCGGCTTGGTCGGGCGTCTCTACAGACACAACTGGCCGTGTCTGTGGGTGGGAAGCCGGATGTGGGTATGTGTCCTGGTCGCTGCACCAGCGCCTCCTCTGGTAGGTCGGGGCACCTGTTCAGGGAGGAGGGGGAATAGTGTGATCCTCCCACGTGCTACGTCCCCCTGGTGAAACTCCTCACTGTCAGGTGAAAAGAAGCGGCCGGCGACTCCACATGTATCGCAGGAGGCATGTGGTAGTCTCCCTGCCGAAGGACTTTACGTGGGTGTATTTGTCCAACCGGAGGGACAATAGGACAATAAACATCTCGAACCTTGAACACAAACAAACAGCGGATGGTGCTCAGTGCTTAAGAAAAACCAATCAGTTCTGCACCTTGCTGCACTAGAAAACTACAACAATAAGAAAAAAACCAAAACAAAAAATACTCATTTGTCTGGGGTAAGTTTCCTCATGGTTATGTTAATGAAGACATGGAGCCTTCATTAACATGGCAGGAACTCTGAAAGCTCTCTCTCTCTCTCTCTCTCTCTCTCTCTCTCTCTCTCTCTCTCTCTCTCTGCCAGCCATCATTTCTACAATAGTTAACGAGGCCACTAAATTTGTTCTGTGCTGTGTTACAAGCTAATTGTTCCTGAATTACGGCGACGGGGCCAGCTAGATGAACATAGCACAATTATCTCTTTGTGGTTTCAGGGCAAACTCCTGTCGACGAAGGAGGTTGGCTTCTTTCCAAGCGACGCGGTGAAGCCGTGCCCATGTGTAAGCAGAATCCCGTCCTCATCCACACCAGGGCCTGTTGTCACAGCTCACAACTAACTGGGTTTTGCAGTGAAGTGATTCTAACTTGCATGAAAGGGAACTAGCCTGTGGGGGTTTTTTATGTTGGAACAAGGAATTTGGCTTCCAGCGCTCTATACATTATACATTTAGTCATCCATGCAGTCAGCTTTCTCACTAGCAAGCAAAACAAGGGGAGCATAATATTTTACTTCAGTTTAACTAATGAAAAGCTTATAATGACACAAATTAGTTTATATCTGAGATGCCTGTGACTGAAATGTGACAGCGGCCTGATTTTCATCGGTGCCCTTCTGTTTTTCAAAGCAATTTCCCTGCTTTCTTTTCTTTCCCTCTTTTTTGAAAATGCATGTCTTTTGAAAGCGTCGCGAACGTCTCATTGTGCTGACAATCTTATTCATTCTCCATCCATCTGGTTTACGTACGAATCCTGCAGCTGATAAACTGCTATCATTCTGTTTACACCGTTGTAAAGATAAGAAGAACATTAGACTGTTTCAGTGAGGTTATTAAAAAAAAAAACACCTGTGCTAAAGAAGACCAAGTCATGAGCTTTAAAAGCGTGGGATGCAAGTCTTGAGCTAAATGAAAGCGCTTCCAAGCATGAACAGATTTGTTTTCGTGACAGAGAAAAAGATTGGCCGAGTCGAATTCAGGTTGAATAGGCGTTGGTTTCATTATCAAAACCAATGAGAGGAAAATGGTTTCATGTTTTTCTTTTTTCTTTTGCCTCCAGGTCCCGAAGCCTGTCGATTACTCCTCCCAACCCTGGTATGGTCACAACCCCAGTTATTCTCAGTCTGAATCTATTGAAACTTGATAGAAAATCGTGAAATGAAGAATATTCTCCGCTCAAGCTGAAAAGCAACCTGAAGAGTCAGAGGAGGGGGTCAGCCAGAGTTAATGCTTAAAATCTGGGTGAGGGAATTAAAATGCCCATGTTAAGGCGCCTTTGGCCGAGATCCTCAAACCCCCATCTGTTCCAGTGGAGCTCAGAGGCCAGAAGTACTCGGGAGTATCTTCTCAAACTACTGCATCCTCAAAATACCAAAGATTTACTTCAAAAAATAAATAAATAACAATAAACAAAAGGTGTGAGGATTGATTTTAAAGTTGGACCAATACTGAAACAGTAATAATATCTAAATCATTGTGCATTTTGTACTCACTCGCTGCTCAATCTATGTAACGTATCAAAGACAGAATTCTATCTAATTTTAGAGTTCTGCTTAGATCTGCTTCTCACCTGATTTTCTCCCCTAAAACTGATGCCATCACAAACGCTTACTTACTACAGCCAATCGGATCAAATCAAAATTATGAAACTCTGCCCACTCTTACTGCCAAGCCTCTCTTGTATTTGTCACTCAAAGGTCAGCTCATGAATATTAATGAGGACTAGACCACTCCCTCACAGTTACTGCAGTTCTTAAGACAATTGAGAACAGCTATAGATATAAAGCGACTAAAAAACAAAAACAATATAAGTAATTTATGAATAAAAAAGTGTTGCTGAATGTTTTATTATGCTGCGTTCAAGGTTTTTGGACATGAAAATTTAAAGCTGATGACTGATTTCAATCCAACTTTAAAAACAAACGAGCTTTCTTTCAATGTCTCTGAGGGTTTCATTGATCAGATTATTTTTGAATACAGGTGTTTGTTGGGTTTTTGCTGGCAGGTTTGCAGGGCCCATGGAGAGACTGCAGGCGGAGGCTGAGCTCATCAACAGGGTCAACAGCACCTACCTGGTCCGCCATCGCAGCAGAGAGTTCAACGAATACGCCATCAGCATCAAGTAAGTCATACCAGGACCATATCGTCCAGTAAAATTACTACATGAACTCCAGTAACAATACTAAGCTGACAACTTGCCCTGCGTGTCAGAACTAAAGGCAACAAGTCAAGTGGTACACTTAAGGTACATTATCATCAGAGAGGGTCTCAAATCGCCTCACAATCAAAAGACCTCAAGGGTTAAAAGGACAGTCCATCCATCCATTATCCAAGCCGCTTATCCCAACCGGGGTTGCGGGATGCTGGAGCCTAGATAAATGTAGTAATGATAATAGAAATGATAACAGAGTGTGTCGCAGTAATAAATATAGAAATGGTAATTGCATAATGGAATGAAATAGTGAGAAACAGGCAAACAACAAGAATACAGCTGCATAAAAGCTGTTGTTGAGCCAGCCAATACGGCTAGGATAGACTGAAATAAAGAGGTTAAAGACAGGTGTTCCAGTCCGGACTTAAAAATATAAACAGATGAGCCTTGTCGAACAACTGCAGAAAAACTAAACAACCAGCTTCCAAAAAGTCCAAAGAGCAACATGGGGTGTATGAAGCGATGACATCTCTATGGCACAATGGTGCTAAACCATTCAAGGGTTTAGAGAAGAAATCTGAACATCTAAATAGTTCACAGCTGAATGTAGGGTTACTCTTAAAAACTGTATTAAGATCTGCTCCGATCATCTCAGTCTACACATGAAAAGGACGAACAAGTGGAAAAAAAACAAAAACAGAAACAAGACAAAATATTTAGTGACTTAGGAAGTGTCAGCTGTTGTGCCCCAAAAGATTTCTAAACATTTAAAGGTAGAACGAGTAGGATTTGTCAGTTACGGTGTGTAAACACAACATTCAAAGTTGGCCCCTCCCCCCAGCTCAATGTCCCAGAAGGACACGCCCCCTGACCACAGTTGCATCAACACATCCCAGTGTACAGGCTAATTCCGCGTCGCTCTTCATCTCCATCCTCTCCTTCAGGGCTCGCCAGCGGGTGAAAGCCAACCCCAGATTCACTCTCGTTTTGGAACGAGCTTTGTCCACTTGGCGTTTCGCCTCACTATATTTGAGTCTTTCGGGCTCTGTGTCCGCCATTGTCATAGCTTCCTCTTGGAAGCGTGCTTATGATCTCGATCTGGCACCTGGTCGCTACGTTTTTATAGAGTCCTGCTACCCAAAGGTTAACGCCCAGAAACGTCCCGCACACAGCAAAATAAGACATCTAAGAAAAGACAGGCAGAGGACAGGGTCTCTGCAGATACAGACACCGCCACACGTCGAGTGGCTCAGAAGTGATGATTGAGAGGGATTATTCTTTTGTACGAATCTCCATATTGATTTTTTTAGGAAAATCCTACTCGTTCTGCCTTCAATATCAACAAAACAGCTGAATACAATTTCAGACATGCACAGCCAATTAAGAGTGGAAATTAAAAACTCAAGTTTTGGATTTTCTCTGCAAATTAGAGCTCCTGGGAATTGAGTTAAGTTTCTCTCTTGTTAGCGCAACACCATTTAACTTTAACTGGTAAAAACATTGCTTCGGAATTTGTATTGTCTTCTTTGCTGTTCTGTCGGGTACATTTAAGAACACGGATATCTTGAGTTAATCCTATGAGTAAACCCTGCCGGTGTTCGTGGACAGGCATGTCTGAAAACGGCAGTGATTTGCAGGTTTATGTGCCGAACGGGGCTGGGATACCCTTCTCTAACAGGCAGCCAAGCAGAATTCAATGGAAATATCCCTTCAAAATTCACTGAACTTATTCAGCTTTCCGTTTTCTTTTTTTGCTTTAACCAGGGGGGGAAAAAGGCCTTTTTCATCATCCTTCAGCGTTGACATCTAAATCACTTGTGTGCATACAGACGCAGCGCTCTGAATAGACCGTAGAGAAGGAAACGGCTGTAAGGCTGTTCAAGGTTATTAAAACCTCACACTGAAAGAGAGAGGGTGGATAGAATGAGAAAACATAGCTATGGGATCTAAGCTTGAAGAGTATTACAGAGAAACAGAAATGCTTCCTTCCCTTTCTGCACAGCAGAGCTGGTAGAAGATGTGGCTGAACAGCCTTGAAGTCCCTGGCTTGTACATCATAATATACATGAGTCTTAGAATCTTACCACCAAATAAGAATCTTTTACATCCACATTTGATCACATAATACCAGTGGCGTGACGACACTCGGCACAGCAGTCGTTTGAAACTGACAGAAATCAGGACAGGGTTGCACCAGTCATTACTAAGTAGGTCACTAAGTTTGTGTGTAAAGTCCTTACCAAGTTCTTAGTATTGACTATTAAGTTGTAAATGTGCAATTTACTAATTCAGTTGCACCGGTCAAAGGTAAGGAATGTGGTAGCTAGTAAAGCCTTGGTAATGTGTGAATCGGTTACTAGGCAAATGTCACAGCAGCCAGCCAATCACAAATCATTTGATAATGCGAATATGGAACTGCACACCTAGTACCTCCCAAGCCAATATCGGACAAGTATGTCAGTATCGTGGAAAAGGCTAAATCAGGAGGATGCAGCCTATCGTGTTGTTGCTGAGTTAGGTCTATTGATGTTATTGCTGCTGACTTTACCAAGTCAAACGATCTACAATCCCTCCTAGTTGGTATGTTATGAATTTAGTAAAATTGGTGATTAAGTCCTTAGCAATAACTAGCTGGAGTGGTTTTTATTTAGTATTGTGTATTTTTTTTTTAAATGTTCCCCCTTTTTCACCCCAATTACTAATTACCCTATTTTCTGAGCGGTCCGGGTCGCTGCTCCGCCCCCTCTGCTGATCCGGGGAGGGCTGCAGACTACCACATGCCTCCTCCCATACATGTGGAGTCACCAGCCGCCTCTTTTCACCTGACAGCGAGGAGTTTCGCCAGGGGGATGCAGCGCGTGGGAGGATCACGCTATTCTCCCCAGTTCCCCCTCCCCCCCCCCCCTAACAGGCGCCTCGACCGACCAGAGGAGGTGCTAGTGCAGTGACCAGGACACATAGGACAGGACAAGACACCTCTGTTGCCCCGTTCACATGAGAACTAAAAACCGTTGTCACCCACCATTTTAGTGCTTACTTTAACCCAGTTAAGTTCCCACTCAGTCAGGAACAACTGGTTGACAGGAACAACTGATAGTTAGGGTTGTAGCACGCCAGCGCTCGAGTCCGCATAGTGAATGTCTTGGTCTCGTCTCAGACTTCACAGCATAATGACTTGAACTTGACTCGGTCTTGGACAATATGTACTCAGAATAATTTTGCAAGACCAGTCGAGTACAACATTTAATTTCCTTGTTAAAGGGCTTCTTTTTTTCTTTTCTTTTTTTTAGGGAGTTGTTCCTTATCCAATGTGAGGGTCTAAGGACAGGATGTTGTGTTGCTGTAAAGCCCCTCGAGGCAAATTTGTAATTTGTGATATTGGGCTATACAAATAAAATTGACTTGACTTTTTCTTAGTTTTTAAAATGAATATCAAACTTGCTCTGAAGAGATCAATAAAAGTGCAAAGTAATCTAATCTTTTTATTATCATTTATGTCTCTGAAACATTAGAAAATTGGAATCTGAAACATTTCTTCCTTGGGTTAGATAACAGTTTCATTTGTATGCATGTACAAAATGACTAATAAAAGAGTCTGTTCTATTCTAGTTTACACCCATGCAATATTTTAAATGCGAGATTTACGTTGGAAGCAAATATTATGCTTATAGAAACTTACCATCGGTGCTATAAATCCAGGAGTGAGTCCTGTTACTCGTCCATGCATGTAAACGTCCCCAGTCTTATAAATGTGTTTACATGCGGACACAGAGCATAAGCGATTCCTATTAATAACTTCGGTATTTGAGCCCAAAGGTGCAACTATGAACAGGGCCTATGAGGTGCAGAAATGTGGCTAAAGCAATTGGTCCTCTTTCCTTAATGTGTGGTTTGTGCCAACCCGGAAAACTGATTTGTAATAAGGAATGTTCCAGGCTCCTTCATATTTCTGTGTAAACCAGCAGGTCCTGTACACTGTGCCTGGCCGACTGCAGCATTTCCTCCATTTAACAGGGATAAAGCCCCATGCACCATCGCTCATGAACCTCTTTTAGCTGGCTTATTAGCACAAACACAAGATGTGGAACACACACACTCATTCCTGCACAGTTGCCCATCATTTGTGTGTCAGAAACCTTGGGGCCCTCATGCATTACAGCGACGGCCATGCCGCCCTCGGGGGCCGGGGGCCATGCACCGATCGATGGCGGTGATCAGAGGGGGTAATTACACTCATAAGTTATTCAATGGCCCACAGGTACAACAACGACGTGAAGCACATCAAGATCCTGACCAAGGAGGGCTGCTTCCACATCGCTGAGAACAAGAAGTTCAGGAGCATATTAGTGAGTCTTTTCAGGCCTTCTGGAAAACTCTACCACTGCTATTCATAAATAAACCATAGTATTTCATTAGTAAGGTGTCAAAACCTGAATGTTATTTTAGTTCTGGGAATGAAAATGGCCATGATTAGAGATTTGTTTATTCTGGCCCGGGGGCAGAGGGGGCATCGATTATAAATACAGTGCATACTGGGAAAGTTCCTGGATTTTGGTTGATTCCCAGGACTGTATTAGCAGTCGCTTGGATTAATAATAAGGACTGTTTCTTTTTAACACGTTCCCTGTACCCTGGTATGAATATCATCACACCTGAGGATGTGACCCTGATTTCACAGCTAATTTAGGAGGCATTCATATGAACTGAGGCAAAGTTTTATCCAATTCATAAATAGATACAAACCGCAATTTTGATGTAGTGAAATTAGCAAGCTTGCTTTGGAATTAGCGGATTATGTTTTTAGCCACGTAAAGCTACATAACTCACTGACACTCATTACATACCATAACAACTATAATCGCAGTGATCTAAATAAACACATTAGGTATTGACAATTCTAATTTGCAAGTGGGAAATTGAAATAATGGTCCACCTGTGTACACATAGTCTAGATATTACCTGAATACATGATAAAAACTGTCACAAATGATAAAATCAGAATTTATGGATATGTTATGTGGCTGCTGTAAACCAGTTTAGGAGAACTGTTATACAGTTGTGATTAATTGCATATCGCTGTGTGTGTGTGTGTGTGTGTGTGTGTGTGTGTGTGTGTGTGCAGGAGCTGATAGAGTACTATAAACACCATTCCCTGAGAGAAGGTTTCAAGAGTCTGGACACCACGCTACAGTTTCCCTATCGCGAGCCAGAAAATGCCGCCATGCAGCGCAGCAGTCGGTCCGGAGGAAGCAGTGAGTATCCTAATCTCTATTAACAGATTATATACACACACACTCACACACACAAACACACACACTATATATGTGTATGTATGTATGTATGTATGTATGTATGTATGTATGTATGTATGTATGTATATATGTGTATATATATATATATATATAATATCTGTAGGCATGGGGCAAGATTTTGATACCAGAAGCACTTTAGTTTCTGTTTCAGTTTTAGTCTGAGTAGTATTCAGGCATCAGGAACAATTTATTTGTCATTTCATATTATGTACTACGTACACAAATGAAATTCCGTTTCCCCCAGCCCACAGCAGTGCAACACAAAAACACATATCCAAAAACAACACCACAAAAAAACAGAGAGAACAAAGCAAAAAAAAAAAATCAAAAACAAAAGAAAACAGCCAACAACACAGTCCACCCAGTGAAACACAGTCCAAAAACCTCTGCCATCCAGAGAACGAACGCCAGGCAGGATGACTTGGAGCTGCCAGTGTGGGTTCCATTTCTGCTCGGGTACAATATCGACTCAGGGTCCTTCAACTACATATGACGTCACGGGTTATGTTGCTAGCTGGCGTTGTTTGGCGCTAGCTTTATAGTTATTTAGCTGTGTTTTTTACAATCCACGTTGACATAGAGTTGGTTAGTAAAAGTGGGAGGGCCGAAGGCCCAAGCTGCGTCTAAGGAGCGAGGCCGCAGGCTCAGGACCCCCCCCGGATGAGCGAACGTGCACGAGGGCCGAAGGCCCGAGCTGCGTCTAACGTCAATCTACTGTTTCCCTCTGTTCCTAAGCTGAACTAGCACCTACCCAAGCCCCTACCCGATCATAATGTGTGAAGTAGTGATGTCGTCTGTAGTCGCAGGACCCTGAGCACATCCGGCAGGCCGAGCAGGTCAAGTACCGACACTGGTCTGCAGGGGCTAGCAGTTAGCCTTGCCTGCCCCGCCTCCACATCCTGTCAGACTGCCCTTGGTGGTTCCCAATCAGGAATTGACCAATCAGGTTTGAGTAGACAGTGATTTCTACAGGAATTTGTTTTAGTTGCATGTTGGTAAAAGTCCGTGTGGGGAGTGAAAGAGGCGGAACGCATTGGCTGAAATGTCGTCTGGACCTAAAACACCCAAAAATAGTACTGATGTTTGTGTGTTGTGTGGAGAAATGTTCGACTCGTGTCGACTACTTGTACAACAATCCGGTCATAAACGTCGTTTCTCAACTTCCCCTCCATTGTCGCATCTCAAATTGCTAATCCGACTGCACACAATGAGGAGCGCTTGGAAGAGGAAGTCCTCATAGGAAACAGAAGCGAGCAGCTACACAGGAAGCCGGGAAATATTGGCCCCTGTCCCCAGAGGCTAAATCATCCTCAGACTTCACTCATCAGCTGATTTAGCCTAAGGGTTTTGAGATTGTCAGTATCCTGGAGGAATCGCACAACTATTCTCCCAAAATTAGTTTTCGGTTTATTTCCACTTCAATTGACTATTGATCAGTATTACTGCCCCCCCCCTTTTTTTCAGCTTTCTTCACCTTTACTTCAACAAGTTCTTCATTTCTGCTTAGAAATTGGAACTGTTATTTGTGAAAGTAAGAGGAAAATTCTCAGATCAGTCAATTCAACCTTATTTTAGTGTGACGACGTCAAAAATGAACTCCAATACGTGTTGGTGCTTATTGGCTGCTCGTTTGAACGACCTTTTCCGTGTCAGAAATAAAGACTTGCCAACAGAATATTCCTGATGTTGCACCTCAGCCGTTTGGTTGCAAATTTTGCCATTTAGAAAAGCAAAATCCGTCAGCAAAAAACAAACGAACCCAACAACATGACAGAAGGACTGCCGACAGCGTCGACACCGTGAATGTATTGGGGTTTTTTTCTGGCACGCTAGAGGACGTTTCTAGGTTTTTTTCTTCTTCTTTGAATAAGAACAGGTAGTATGTTCTGTGAAATAAAACCCAAATAAAACCCGGCAGAGCCTTGAGACAGAACAAACTGCTGTCTAAAAGTCCTAAACACGACACTCAGGACGATTATGTCTCCGACTGTTTTAACCACTGAGAGGCTGTTTGTTATACGGCGTGTAGCACCACATCTTACACAACCCTTCTGACCCAACAAGTCTCTTACGTAAGCCTTCTGTCAGGTCAAGACAGATTAAGGCAACATAACACCCAAAGATATGCTGCATTTTCTGTCATTCAGTCACTTAAATCTCCTGCGACATGAACACAGGGAATTCGGTGGGTGTGGTTTCCTGCCCCTGTCTGCTGGATATTAGCCATGTACAGACGTTGATATGAAGTGACGTTCAATGACGAGTTAAAAGACCTAATCTGTGATTTGTGTGACCATATCAAATGGAGGTATCGCCACATATGTAGTAACTGAAGAGTTTTGAGTTATAGATGTAAAATATTCATTTTGTGTCTTTCTCAGCCAGTGGTAATAGAAAATGTGGGTGTGTTTGACTCCAATCTTTACAACTATTAGTGATGTGAATGAACATTTCACAGCATCAGGAAACATTAGAAACTCAGATTTAGTGTTGTTTACTGTTAGTCCTTGTATTAAGAGACCTGTCAATCAGTCTGGGAGTGACAGCAGCTTCCTGTCGTGTGGTTTGTAGTTTGGTAGTGGGATGACACATTTGGTTTACATTAGGATTAAGGACTGTGGCTTTAAAGTGCAGACACGCGTTTGCCACAAAAAAAGGAACAAAAATATCTAGGGGGGGGGGGGAAATAAGTAAGGCTAACTGCGTTCAAAGTGTTTTCATGTGAATTTTGTGGCTTGAAAAACAAGAAGGTTTGTTGTACACAGCAAACCACATGAAGCTAGGGTGTCCGGGGTAGCGTAACAGTCTATTCCCCAAGTCTGAATCCCCGCGTTACCTCCGGCTTGGTCAGGCGTCCCAACAGACACAATTGGCCGTGTCTGCACTCTGCAGGTGGGGAGCCAGATGTGGGTATGTGTCCCTGGTCGCTACACTAGCGCCTCCTCTGGTTGGTCGGAGCACCAGTTTGGGGGGGGAGGGGGAACCGGGGGGGAATGGCGTGATCCTCCCACACACTACGCCCCCCTGGCGAAAACTACTCACTGACAGCTGAAAAGAAGCGGGCTGGCGACTCCACATGTATTGGAGGAGGCATGTGGTAGTCTGCAGCCCTCCCCAGATCAGCAGAGGGGGTGGAGCAGAGACTGGGACGGCTCGGAAAGTACAATTAGGGAGAAAGAAAAAAAAAACACCACAGGAAGCTGTGTTAGCTAGGATCTTAATATCAGATAGGAAAACTTTCGCCTACATTCAAGGTTTTTAATGTCATATCTCAGAGATATGATGGAAAACACCCCCTCAATTGCATGTGTTTTTCGTGACTTTATTTGCTTGTCATTTATTGTAAAGTTGGATGGAAATGGGACTGGTGTCCACTTCATCAAGGCAGAAATCCATTCTGTCCTTGTCGTGTTATTTTGATTTAATTGACAGTTTTTTCACCTCAATTCTGTCAGAGACAGACTGAGATTTGACTTTGGCTCAGTATGCCGCTGTGTGCAAAGCAAAATAAATAAAAATAAATGAAAAAAAACCTCCATTTGTTTGCAGATCAGACTGCAAATGGGGGTTGGGGGGGGTTGGATATTTCAGGGGAGGGACGATGTTCAAACTCTTGGGAGGAAAAAAGTAAAAATATGGAGAGACAAACCAGGAGTCTGACAGCCTCCAGACAAAACCTGTCCGCCTATCTTCTACACTTCCTCTTCCACTTCAAAACAGATGGCTTTGTTTTTCCATTTTCCGTCTGCAGAGTTGTAATGCTAATTCATATTTGTGGCTTTGTTTGTTCATTTTGGGCAACATTTCCATAGAAGAGCATCTCAAAAAGAAAAACCTCTCCCAGCTGATTTCTTGACATAAATGGTTTAACTCGTATAGAGCCCTGTGGAAACACCAGATATCCATTTAACTAGGCTGGAAAGATAACGCTGAGAGATAAAGCTATCCGTGGTTGATAAAGCTCACAGAGCAAACAGTACAGAATAATTGTGAGGAGGGATCACTCCCTGATAAGAGTCCGCTCTAAGAGACACTGATTGGATTTTACCCCTTATCTCAACTCCTCTGTGTGTGTGTGTGGTGTGTGTGTGTGTGTGTGTGTGTGTGTGTGTGTGTGTGTGTTGTGTGTGTGTGTCTGCAAAATAGATTTATCAAATATCAAGCATGTGAAAATTAGCGTTTTGGTGGGGGGGGGGTCAAAGGTCAAGCCTGCTTGTCATTATTCAGACAGCATTAAAAGGTTGCTCAGCTGCCTCTCGGAGTACAGATTATATTCACATTAAAAATGCACTCCAAACAGCATTTTAATTAAATTTCTGACAACAGGGAGCGGCAGCGGCATCTTCATTATGTTTGGACATTTTTCTGACAGCGTGCGGCTCCATTTTTTTTTTTTTTTAAATCATATTGAGACTGTTGTGGAATGACTCAGAGACCTTTAACACTATTTTCGTACAGCTCATGGTGATAAATACTGCCAAGGTTGGGATCTCCATTTCCTTTCTGAAGAAACAAGCTCAGAGAATTTTAAGGTGCTTTGGATAAACAGGAGCTTGTTGATAAGCCCTTCTTTTATCACTCTGACTCAATTCAGCCATTTTTTTTCCTGGAAAGCCCTCTCTCACACACGTCCATCGAATCCCTGCATTTTTGGGGGTCACCGCATGCCATCTTGTCCTGTGAGGACCTTTGTACCCCACCCTCCTCCTCTACATTGAATTTGAAAAACAAAATGTGACAAAATTATTCTGGTGTATTGGACATTTCTTTCTCTTTTTTTGGGGGGGGGGGGGTTTCCTCCCTAATTTTACTTGGCCAATTACCCTTCTCTTCCGAGCTGTCCCGGTTGCTATTCCACCCCCTCTGCCGATCCAGGGAGGGCTGCAGACTACCACATGCCTCCTCCGATACATGTGGAGTCGCCAGCTGCTTCATTTCACCTGACAGTGAGGAGTTTTCACCAGGGGGATGTAGCGTGCGGGAGGATCACACTATTCCCCTCTGTTCCCCCCTCCCCCCTAGACAGGCCCCCCGACTCACCGGTTTAGCCAGAGAAATGACACGAAAGCTGCTACGAGGAGTTTTTTCACTGATTATTTAAATCAAATCAAATCAATTTTATTTTGTATAGCCCAATATCACAAATGACAAATTTGCCTCAGTGGGCTTAACAGCAACACAACATCCTGTCCTTAGGACCCTCCCATCGGATAAGGAACAACTCCCTAAAAAAAAACAAACTACCAGTTTTCCCTTTCATTTGATGTCTCCTATGTGACCGACATAGTCATGTGAGAAGATTAGATGTTACGTAGTGACTTCAAATGTTTCGTCTCCGGGTTGGATTCCCTGGCAAATCTGACGAAACGATTTACGGCACACAAACCGGACACAGCCGT